>NW_007258733.1:1179176-1253830 GCF_000164805.1 Carlito syrichta
AACAAAAAAAAAAAAAAAAAAAAAAAAAAAAAAAAGATGACCTGGAATGTGAAATCTGTCATCTGTCACTGGTTGAATCGTGGTCTATTTCCCTCATAATATTTAAGGATGGAAAGTCCGTCATGCAAATTTCTACCACAGGGTCACTCCACCCTTGGCCTTGTACCAAAGTCTCCTGCCAGTATTCAGCAAACTTCACGGCACTCTTTAAGACATGCTGGAACTTTTTGACCCTTCTTAACCTTACCCCTTTTGTGCAACCATGCCATATTGCTGATGTTCCTCTGATTGAATTTTCCTTAGAAATCCAAATAGAAAGCTAAGCAAGTCCCTAACACCTTGTTCTTCTTTTCAACCTCCATCAGTCTTTGACCTGTAGAAGGGAGATCAGGATACATACTGTTCTTTTTTTATTTATCCACATTCTTTGATCCCTCCATCCCACAACTCTTTTGTTTGAAAGAAAGTTAAGTTTTCATTTTTAGAAAGTGATGTACTATCATCCAGTATTATCCCCAGTACAATTTTAAGTAAACTTCATAAATATTAATGGACTATTCAAATAAACACAAAGCTAAGTATGCACCAACCCAGGAAGTAAAATGGAAATTAATTTGCACTGTGAAGTATTTGCAAATTTTAAGGTCAATGCTTATCTATCACCATTTTTAAAAAATTTCATCTTGAAATTTTAAAAGTAAATAGCTACAGTATATGTTAAAATACATTTTCTAGCTTTGGGTGAACTACAGGAATAAAAAAAGAAGAAAATACTGTAATACCCATATTTTCCACCAATCTAAACAAAACATAGGGTCATTTTTGGCACTTGCTATTGATTACTAGAAAATAAACATCCATTCTCTAAAAGTAAGTAAGATAAGATGAAGATTAAGCAAATTGTGATAAATTTGTGCTGCTCAAGATACATCTGCCAATTATTTATGCATTTAACCCAATGATTGATAGTTGTATGAACCCACCCATCAGAGTATAAAAAGCTACCATCAACCAATTCAGTTTCAGTATAAATGAATTTACAGTTCTCAAATATGTGGAACTACATTAGAACAATGAAAAAATAATTATATGCATACTTTAAAAATATTGGTTGACTTAAGCAAACATAGTGTTTAAAAACAATAATATTTGGCTGGGTTCGGCGACTCAACCTGTAATCCCAGCACGTGGGAAGCCGAGGCGAGAGGATTGCCTGACCCGTGGGTTCGAGACCCGCCCGGGGAACTTGGTGAGACCTCATCTCTACAATAAATCAAAAATTAGCCGGGCATGGTAGCTGCTTGGAAGACTGAGGAGGAAGGATTGCCGGAGTCCAGCAGGTTGAGGCTGTGATGGCCGGGAGCATGCCACTGCCCTCCAGCCTGGGTGACAGAGTTAGACTCCAACTAAAAAAAATAAAAAAAAAAAAACCAAAACAATAATATTTATTTCAATTACTATTTACAAAATAAAATCTCCCCATTGCACACTAAACCAAGGTTACTTATTTTACTTCAATTTTCAATTGCAAGTACCACAAGTGAAATGCAAAATGTGTATAAGAAGACATAGACATCTGATAATCACTTTGCATCTATCCAGTCAGATAGCTACTGGTTTAAGAAAACACGCTGGCATTTTTACTTAAATGGATTTAGGTTTTATCATTTTACTTTTGCTTTTTCTAAACTTTTCATATTCAGAGAATATTCCAAGCTCATTGTGCAACCTGTCTTCTGATTCATTTGTTAAATTTTATATATGCCCTTCACAGTGTACCCAGAGGCAACTGCAATGGAATTTTGCTATATATGGCCTTAAAAGAAAATCTTCAAGCACATTGCTCTGATGACATAGTATTTCTATTATCACAGGTAATCAGTATCAAAGTGAAAAAAATCTTTTATTCTAGACACTTTAAGAGAAACACAAAACATACACACAAAACAAAAAAAACTTTCCTTGCAGATTTTTTGGGGTAAGATAGGGAATATTATGCCAATATTTAAATTTGTGCAATAATAGTCCACTTTTGCACTTCTCGAGAATAAAAAAAAGCAAGCAAAAGTCTGAAAGACTGTAAAATTTATTTCATTTAGAAGTATGAGTGTGTGGTGGGTAGTACTTTATTTCAGTTGCAATAAATGCAGAGTGAGTGAGATAACTGGTAACTCAAAATATAAAATCTTTCTTGTGCTAGTTTGCTTTATTGAAAAATATTGCTACAAATTTAATACCTTCTCTATGTTCCAAAACCATTCGACAATACTTGATGCCTGCTAAGATTAATAAGCACTCCTCCACCCAGACAATTTTAGACATTAACCAATACCTGTCTGGTGACTGGGGTAGACACTACTGATAGTATCTGCCGAGGCAAGACATGCAGAGGGGGATCAGATGTATTAACTATTAATCTGCAGAGCCTGAGAAGTGCTGTCACATATGCCTTCACAAGTCCTGGATGCAATCTCAAGCCTGGGGCGATTACGTGTTAGAGAGTGTCTGTATTGGAAAAAGGAGGAGAATAATATTTGGTCCCGAATGATGGGTCTTTGGGTAGCCCTAAATAGAATATAAGTTAAAAAAAAAATGGGAATAGATGTGGATTCCTTTCTGTATGTATTTCTCAAGCCTTCTGTCTTAGACACAGGCCTATATGGTAAGTTACTCATTACATAGAGTTTCCACAAAGTAGTGGAATGGTGGGAATTTTTAATTTCAAGTTAATTTGTAGATGCTTCTCAGCTCTTCAAAAGTGACTGATTGCTGTAGGCACAGCTTGCCCTACAGTCTTCTCAGGCTCATAAATGCCTTTTGTGTGTTAAGCTTAGGTGATGAGCTTGGTGGCCTAATTGCTCCCCAGTGATGTATGCAGATGATCTCCTGCTTCTTTTTATTTTTTTTTATTTTTTATTTTAAAGATGTGGAGTACAATTCACGGTTAGGTATACAAATGTTCATTACGCAGGTACCCTTGTTGATAAGGTTGCCCTCCCTCCCCTGGCAATTTCCCACTACTGCCAATCCCTTTCTTATAGTATTAGGATAATCGTTCAACGCCTGATTATGAATGAGAACATGTGGTATTCAGTTCTTTGTCCCTGTGATAGATCACTCAGTATATAGATTAAGTTCCTTTTAAAATGCACTTGTTCAGGTGAGGCTCTTCTATCCATTTCTGTCATCTTCTTCTTCCTCTTTTATGCTGTCAATTATTGATAACCCCTCATTAACTGAGGACAGTAGAATATGGTTCTCTTTCTCTTTCTCCATTTCCATTTCTGTCATCCTTTTCTGAGAGTCCTCTAGTTCTTGGTTCCTCTGTCAATAA
This sequence comes from Carlito syrichta, assembly GCF_000164805.1. Classification (NCBI taxonomy): domain Eukaryota; kingdom Metazoa; phylum Chordata; class Mammalia; order Primates; family Tarsiidae; genus Carlito; species Carlito syrichta. The sequence continues at coordinate 1,182,511 of NW_007258733.1, forward strand.
TACAGGATTTCATGGTGATGATGTTTGACTTTCAAGATATACTGAAAACTGAGATATGGGCAGGAGTTTGTTGATGTGTGCTACAGGTTGGCCAGTCAGAAATGCCCTTCTCCCAAGGATACTATATCAAACCTTTACATTGGGGCTTTTTAGTTTTTAGGTCAGCAATTCTGCTTTTGTGGGGGCATATATTTACTTGTCAACATATTGGCAGTACAGGAGAAGAAACAAATTGGAAGTCACACTCTTCAGCATGTAATTTTTTTCAATTTTTTTAACTAATTAAGTTGTTTATTATAAAGATGTGGGGTACAATTCAGGGCTAGGTATATAAACATTAATCATGCAGGTACTCTTGTTGATGAGGTATGCCCTCCCTCCCCCAGCAGTTTCCCTCAACTGCCAACCCCATCCCCCCTCCCCTGACAGTTTTCCACTACTGCCAATCGCTTTCTTATAGCATTATAAATGTTCAAGGTCAGTTTTATGAGTGAGAACATGTGGAACTCAGTTCTTTGTTTCTGTGATAAATCACTGAGTATGATCAACTCCAAATCTATCCATGTTACTGCAAAGTCTGTATATTTGTCCTTCTTTATGACTGCATAATATTCCATTGTATATACGTACCGTGTTTTTTTTTTTAATCAGTCCAGCTTCGATGGGCAAGATGGTTGGTTTCAAGTTTTTGCTATTGTGAATATCTGACAAAGGCGTAACATCTAGGATCTACAAGGAATTCAAATGTGCCGAAAGGAAAAAAACAATCAACTCCTTTAAAAAGTGGGCAAAAGACATGAACAGACACTTCTCAAAAGAAGATATACGGGCAACCAACAGACACAAGAAAAAGTGCTCAGCCTCACTCATCATCAGAGAAACGCAAATCAAAACCACATTGAGATACCACCTAACTCCAGTTAGAAAGGCCATCATTAATAAAACAAACAACACAGATGCTGGCAAGGATGTGGAGAAAAAGGAACGCTTCTACACTGCTGGTGGGAATGCAGATTAGTGCAACCTCTTTGGAAGACAGTGGGGCGATGTCTGAAAGAACTAGAAATTGACCTTCCATATGACCAGGCAATTCCTCTCTTGGGAATATACCCAGAGGAACTCAAATCATTCTACCAAAAAGATACCTGCACACGCGTGTTTGTTGCGGCTTTGTTCATAATAGCATGCAATTTTTATTTCATCTTCTGGCTTTCATAGCTGACCTGCACTCTTTAGGCTTCCTTATTCGAGAAAACCTCTGAGTCTATCTTTCTGAAAACCTGTTTCAAGTTTTCTTGAGGTTGATGGAAAGCTTTATTTGTATCTCCACAGGTTGCAGAAAAGAAACGGATTTTATAATTATTTCGCATTTAGATATTGCCCAAATCCCTGTTTCAACTTCAAGGTTTGTCCCAATTTTTCATGATGATTAATGACTTCAGCCTCTTCAGGGTTTTGTGAGGTGGGGGTGACTTGGCACACTTCTTATTTCAGCAAGTACTTTATGTTTCAACTTTCCTGCCCTTTCATCCAGTCACTATCTCTTAAGTTTCCTTCTCTGAAATGTATTCTGTGGTCACTGTCTTGGCCTCTTATGCTCGTGTAAGTCTATAAAAATTTATTCATATATTATTTACTTAGCACAGATTGAGAAACAAGAAGGACGGTTGGGATTGACATATTTATTGAGAATCTACTATGGTTGACTGACCAATGGTTCAGCAAGTAATTTATTTGAGAAAATAAAATAATTTGCGTAGTTTCTAATGCATGGTGTATACCACTTGAAGAGTCCAATATCTAAATTATCAGAAACAATGTTTGGAAATATTGATGCCTTTATAATACTATTAATCATGACATGTCCTCCATCTTATTAATTCTTAAAATATTAGTAAACAATTCAATTTTATGTTAATTTTGTGTCCAATATGCCAGACATCTTCATAAAAATCAAGATGAATTTATTTAAATATCATTTTTCTGCTTCAAAAATATTTTTTTCCTATGGAAACAAAGGTATTTTATTTTCATAAAAGTAATAACATTAATTTTTAGGCCATTTATCGTATACCACACCATTGTCTACTGTAGAAAGTATACTTTTCAATTATTTTGATGCATATAACAAACAAGAAGTGATATTTTAACCCTGTGGAGAGAAAGAAAGCACCTTCACTTCGGATTATATTAATGAATAAATATTAGTTAATTTATTTCTGGCATGGTTAATACTATTGGTATTTCGTATACCAATAGTGTAGTTATGGATTCGTTTGTTTCTAAAAAGCATGACTCAGTTCTTATACTTGAAGATTTTTTTTAATCAAATGAAGCTTTAAGTCGCTTACTCATCAATTCCAGATGCTACATATGCCACTTGTACAGAATGTAAAATAAAATTTTATCATCCTCCCCATTTTTTCTTTTATTAAAACAGTCATCATCTGAAATCCAAAGCTATTTGTATATTTTACAAAGGATAAAGTGTATTTTATTAATCCAAACAATCTCTCAGTTATTATCTTATGACATATTTCTTATTAAAATGATCTAAATGTAAAGTGCACTACATAAACTATGTCAGGGTTATCTCATGTTAAATAAGTCTGGAAGTTAAAATTTCTGAATATGGATTCTTAAAGATTATATCTGTGTGCTTGCTCTCGGGTCTCCTCGACACTTAGCTCTAGCATGTATAATTTTATAGCCAGAAGTCAACCTTGACAGTGAATCAGATTTAAAATCCAGGAGCCCCCAAAACAATTCCAATTGACAGTTTCATCAGAAAGAAAAGATCAAGATATAGTTCTGTTACAGCCATTGGGAACGAGAGAAAAGCAAGTTCTCTAGCCCAGAAGAGAGATAAAGCAGCATATTTGCCATGGATTTCTTTAGTTTCCCTTAGGAAAGAATAACTACTCCAAGCTACCCTTTTCTGGTAAGTTTTTATGGGAAGAAATACAAATAGAGTATACCCGGGAAAGGCCTGTGTAAAGTGACAGAAATTGAACTTATGTTACACTCAGGGCGCTCTCATTCCTCACTTAGGGCACTTCAAGTAAAAAAACTGACAGGTGAGAGCATGTCTTTGTTAGGATATAAAAAAATCCAATGTAATGACAAAAAAGAAACTCAGTATTTGCCTTACTTCAAGGCAGAATTTTGTGAACACGAAAAGACAAAAATTCGAGCTAAGACCCAGCTTCTTAACTCTTCTTGGAGACCGTAAAATATTAAGTAAAGTTATTCCATGTAGTGCCTGACTTAATGAATTAAAGAGTTTCTAAGGAAAGTTTAGAGAAGCAAGGCATATATATAATTAATAATCTTCCAGATGTCAGTATAAATAGTGGTCTAATGTTTTAATGATTTCATGGAATTTAACTCAAGAATTGATATTGACTTAAAAAAGTCAATTAGGCTAACTCTTTTCTTAGGGTTAGGATTACAAAGTACAAGCAGAGAAATATGTTTCTGGTGAATAGATTTCATAGATTTTATACAAAAGACGTGTGTGTGTGTGTGTGTGTGTGTGTGTGTGTGTGTGTGTGTGCACGTATTAATGACAAATACTTATTTGGGTATACAGGAGCGAGAAGAGGGTAGTGAGGTCAGATATATATCTTTGAGTCCAAATCTTGTGCTTTAAATGAGAAATATCCCAAGCCAATATAAGGAATACATTGAATAGATTCGTTTTCTCTCTAGTAGGAATCTATACAGTAGAAAAGAGAACACTGTTATTAACATTTATATGATCCAAAACTCTTTAATCTTCACAATTGGTTAGAAATGCCAAATATTTACCCTACCTACCATTATAACCTCGTTATTTCTAAGGCAAATAGCTCCCTTAATTGGAAATGACTTTGCAGGCAAAGGGAAATTAGACAATTAGGAAAGTAAAATTCTTACTTGGCTAAATTAGTGAAATATTCTAAAAATTTAGCATTATTTTTTTTCAAAGCCACAAAAATAAACATACAGGAAACACACATTCATGATTTTTAAACAACAAATCAATAAGAAAGGCAGCATTGTGATCACATTAAATGAATATTTAACAATTTGCAATATAATCTAACAATAAAAAGCTGTCAAAAGCATAATCAAGCATGTTTTCTGGAGATAATCAGGCAGTAACATAAAGTGGAATGATAAAATGGAAAGCATAGAAATATTATTTAATTGCATATATTGATGATTAAAAAATAAACTTAATGCCGGGCTCGGGGGCTCAGCCTGTCATCCCGTGCCTTTGGGAGGCTGAGGTGAGTGGATTGCCTGAGCCCGCGGGTTCGAGACCCGCCTTGGGCAGCGAGACCTCATCTCTACAATCAATCAAAAAATCAGCCGGGCGTGGTGGTGCATGCCTGGAATTCTAGCTACTCGGAAGGCTGAGGTGGAAGGATCGCCGGAGCTCAACAGGCCGAGTCTGCGGTGGCCGGGAGTGGCCGCTGCACTCCAGTCTGGGCCACAGAGTGAGACTCCAACTCAAAATAAATAAATAAATAAATAAACTTAAATCTTGCATGTCCCTCAGTTTAGGCAAGTGTGGTATATCAGTTGCAGGATAGTTTTACTTCAGTTTACATGGCCGTAAAGACATTCCCACAGATTCCTGTAGATTTACCAAAATAACATTTCCTTAAAAATACGATCAGAATCATTGTTTCACGCCCAAACTTTGTCTGTACAGTGACCATTTGCATACCTAATACCCCACATCTTTAAAAGAAAAAAAATTTTAAAAGAAACTATCATATGTTGCAAAAAAGCAAATTACTTTTGGGAGGTTATTTAGACTACTGCAGTATAGTAGTCAATAACTACATAGTAAAGTCAGTTCTCTATGTATACACCTGTACTTTTACAATTTTACAGATTATATTTAAAGTCAGTTTAAAGTATGAATGACAAATTACTCTGATGTTAATATAGAGCTCTATGACTCAAAAGGTGGTGGGTTATCACCCAAGAGAATCTGTTTAGAAATACATTATCTTTATTCAATACCTATTGGCTCCTACACATTTTTCTTTTTACATCTTCCTATATATTTATTCAGACCTCTGGGGACCCTGCCCCAGGAAAGCTGTGGCTGGATTTTTCTGCCATCCATTAAGCTCCAGATTTCTCAGACGAATTTCCTAATGTGGTTCAGTCTCGGTGAGGACTCTTGCATTTCCTGAGGGACTCAGCCGCTTTCCTCCATCTGTGAAGGAAAGAGACATTTCTATCATTGTTGGGAAAAACAGTTCACAACACAGGAGGGGGGGAAAATCACTGGGAAAAGGCCAGAGTGACTTTCAAAAGGCCAGTGGAAGTTTCTTTTGTTCCTATTTTAAAATGTAGGACAACCAGAATGCAATTAGAATTGAAAAAATAAATGTAGGCCTTATGACAGCATTTAGAATATGACAGAGTAATAAAACACTTTTGGCCATACTGAGCATTTTAACATCCAGCACTTAGAAGTCACGAATACATTCTTATTTCTTTCCATTGTATCGATTTACTCAATGATGTGGGAGTGAATAAAGAATATAGCTTTATTTACCGCAGAGCAGCACTTTCTGTGGCCAGAACTGCCATTCATGACATTAAGTTTTCCATACTAGTCCATCAGTAATGCTTTTCTATACTAGTAATTAATGTGTTTAAAGGAAGCATACTACAGAATTTGCAGAAGGCTCTAATGCTACATTATAAGATGTAGCTAACTAGGTTCTCCCATGGGTTTATTCAGGTTAATTTGTAGTTTGAAAGAGGTGTTGGGGTGACCTGTGTGAATCTGGACAGGGAAATGGATTTAGTGGATGGTGTGCCACATGTCTCTAGCTGTGGCCATGATTTCAGTGTTATTTCTCTTCTGATCTGTGATTCTGGACGTGCTAGTCACAAACAGAAGAAGACTGAATTCACTTCAGTGATTCTTATAGCCTGAAATGCCAATGGGTGAAGAAAATTATTTTACATTTAAATTCATATCAAACGCCTTTTTTAAGAAAATTCATAGTGCTGTACAATTGCTTCCAACATCCTTTTAAAATAAAACAATATATATGTAATACAGCAGATCGTGTATATTATTGTTTAATTTTTTTTTTTTAGCAGGTATTATTGTGAGGACAGAAAAGCTACCAGAGCAGAAGAGACCTGAGGTGGGTTGCCTTGTTTAAAAATTTTATACTTTCATAGAATGTATTGCCAGCACCAATTAAAACAAATATCTAAGACTATTTTTGTGGTGGCAGCGTTGGTTTGAGTTGTCTTTATTATGAGTTTAAGTCAAAAACTGAAGAAGGAGTGATTTGTTGAACGTCTGCAACATGCCTGTTACTTGACATTATATCACCTCATGTAATCTTGCCAACAAAATATGGAAGTGGGAGGTATCTTTTCTTATTTTGCATATCAAAAAATAGAAGCTCACAGATATGAAGGAATATATTTGCACAGAGATTTCATGGGGGCCTTGGAAACACACCAATACCACTTTGTTATAACCACCATGTCAGACTGAGCCAATCACATATGTTGACCTTGCACATTAATGTGAGTGATTCTCCTTGCCCTCAAATGGCCAGACATGCTCATGCAGTTGCGGGGAATATTTGTCTTGGTTGAAGTAAAAGACGTCCATCTCTTAATCATGAATTCCTATGTTGGCCTAGACATTGTCATATTGATCCTGAAGACAGCAGCTTGGAGGGATTCTATTCAAGTGGTTTAGGCTTCGTTGAGAGCAAACTCCTAATCTGTAACCCACTGCTACATGACAGCCATTCTGAGGACTGGTCAGGAAATTAGTATTTTATGTATTGCTACTGTCACTTCCTCTTTTGCTATTCTTCCTAAAATAAGTCTTTTTGGGTCATCTCTGTGTTTTCCTCATCTGACACCCTTTAAACCAATGTCTGTGCTACAGATTTAGACAGTTGACTGATCCGAGGATGTTTTTCTAAGTCTCTCATAGAATAGCTTCTCTGTCCTTCGACTGGGTTTTGGGTATATTTATTTCATGCCACAAACAAAATACAACCTTAACTAACCTATGGTAAATCCTTTGAGAAAATCTCTCTACCTCATAATACACTCTAATTTCAGCTTGAGCACACCAGCCTCAACTGAAAAACGCTCACTTAAGGACTATGCACTTTCTTCCACCGAATTTGGTGAATTAGATTATGTCCATCAATTATTTTCTGTTTCTTGTTTGCTGATACCTGTGTTATTGAGGGTATTAGTAGGGAAGTTGGCTGACTTAAAGAGATAGCAAAAGAGAGTTAAGCAAAAGAATCATTGACCAAGAGGTGAACAGAATTAAATAACTGGTAAGGGAATGAGGAAGCACACGGGGACTAGCAGAAGTGGGGTAGAGAGCTGTGACCAATCAAACACAGAAGGGGCAATGGGAAGAAATGGTTTTTATCAGATCTTTCGAAAAGTTAGAACTCTGAAGACGAGCAGCCCCCAAGGGGCTTTGACAGTAAAGGCTGGGTGCCGACTTCAAAGATATAGCCAGATTCTCTGGTATTCTGAAAGCTTGTGCTTTCTTTGGGTTGAGGAAAATTTGAAATCTCAAGGTTTTTTAAAAACAAACAAACAAACAAAAAAAGTTCATATGCTACCCATAAACTTCAGTCTCCTGTGACATGGATCAGCACAGCAAACCTGAATGGGAGAATGGGGCATATGTTTAGAATAACCAACAAATGCTCAGATGTCGGTCTCCAACACAGACATCTTCTAAATCCCAGACTTCTCCATTTAAGAGGTTACTTGATTTTTTCCACTAGGATGCCAAATAAGCACCTGTGGTGTGCAGAATAATAAGATGGTCCTGAAGATTTCCAGGCTAGAGCATATACACCTTGACTAATTCCCTCCTCCTGGCTGTGAAGAGATTTGTGAACATCATAGAATAGTTTCCTTCTTGATTGGGTATTATGTGGTATTACCAAGGTGATGGGATAGTTACTCTAAGAGGATGCTGCCTCAGATGGGATATCTTGGTAGCTCACTATGGGTACTCTCCTACTGGCCTTGAACAAAGAACAGTCATATTTTAGGGAGAACCACTGGGCACAGACCTGTATGAGGCTTATACGGTCTGAGAGTAGTCACTGATTAATAGCCAGCAAGAAAGGAGAAACTCAGTCCTATAATTTCAAGGAATGTAATGCTGACAACAATTTGAAGAAACTTTTATTTTATTTTATTTATGTGTTCATTTTTTTTTTTTTTTGAGTTGGAGTCTCATGCTGTCACCCACGGTGGAGCTCAGTGACATGTTCATGGCCACCCCAGTCTCGATCTGCTGGGCTCAGGCAATCCTTCCACCTCGGCTTTCCAACTGGAACTACAGGTGTGTGCCACCATGCCCAGCTAAGTTTTGTTGTAGAGACGATGTCTCGTCAAGTTGCCAAGGCAGGTTTCGAATCCCTGGCTGGGATCCGGCAATCCTCTCACCTCTGCCTCCCAATGTGCTTGGATTACAGGCATGAGCCACTGTGCCCGACTTCAAGAAACTTTTTAAGGACACTGAGTTCCAGATGAGAACCCCAGTGTGCTGTGCACATTAATTTCTGCCTTCTTCCTGCTAAGTCAAGCCCAGACTTCTGACCTAGAGAATATGAGAACTGTGAGGAAAAGAACAGGTGTTCTAAACTGCCATGTTTTTAGTAATTTTTTATAGAGCATTAAAGCAATATCATTTAACAGGTTGAAATCCAGCTCTTGACGCTTCACCCCTAAATCTGCTGCACCCCCAGGTTTCCTCAGGGAAATGGAAGCTTCATGTTTCAGCACATTTAGATCTGAGAACCTTTATTCAACTTTAATTTTACTCTATATTTTATATCTTGCAAAGTTTTTCTGAAAACCCTGTTGACTTTACCTTCAATGCATGTACAGAATTTTAACATTTCTTATATCTTTGACCACTTATTGGGCCAATGCTACCTTCATTCTTCCGTTGGGTTCTTTCAAGAACTTCCTAACTGGTTTGACTACCTTTATATTGTCCCTTAAAAATCTATTCTCCACAAAGTGGCTAGAACAATACCTATAAAATATAAACAGATAAATCACTGGAAACCTTACAGTGGCTTTCAGTCTCACTCACAGAAATACACACACACACACACACACACACACACACACACAAATAGCAAAACAAAAGAAAACGACGTCCTTTAACTGGTCCGTAGACATCAGAACAAACCAGAGCCTGGGCTGTTCCATAAACTGTTCTTTATGTGCCTGTGTTTTTCATGAACAAAGTATGGTTTTTGTAACTCTTATTTTTTGTGTGTGTTGTGTTTGTTATTTTTATATTTATTGAAATTTAATTTTATGTTGACTCAAAACATTGCGTTTGCATCCTGTAGGTCTTCTGTGTTTGTTTTAAATTTTTATTTCTAGCAAGCCATTTTAACTTCAGTTTGCAAAAGCATCTGGTTATGATCAAATGTACATTTAAAAAAACACCCTGTGTTTTCACCTCATATAGCGTAAGGACCTCCGGATTTCAACTCCTACACCCTGCCTTCTATTCTCTGTACCCCAAGCTTGCTGGTTCCTGGAGATTCTTCCCCGACTCTTAGCCCTCCCTCGGAAGTGTCTTGCCCTGGAAGTCCTCAAAGGTTACTCTACTACTTTGTTCAAGACTCCACTCAAATCTGACCTCATCAGAGAACTTTTGAAAACGACCCCTTTTTTATCATAAATCTTTTCTTAAAAGTCACAATTCCCTCTTACTTGACAGTCTTTATTTTCTTCATCTAACGTTATCTTTTTTGTGTGACTATAAGATACATTTATTAGTATTATGTTATATAAATAAAATGAATGCCCCACTGATCCAGTAATTACGGCAAACTTAAAATAATAGCCATTTTAATGTGTCCATGTGCTAAAGCAGGACTTCAGTCATAGTTACCTTTGGTGGCCATTTGGTTGTCTACTGGAATATGTGCATATATAAATAAGATTATCGTCTATGTTTTACTTAAAAGATTATGAGATTATTATAACTGGAACTATGTATCATCAGTCTATGGCATTTCTGGCAAGATTTGCTAGTGTATGAAATTAGTCCAACCCATATTAATAGAAAAATATTTTATGAGAACAATTTTCCCTAGTCAACTATAGATATGGCTATGCATCCCAAGTAAAACTAATGACTAAAGCTTAATGATAACTAAACTGAAGCACACCCACCCACACACGTTTTTCTTGAACCAATTTGGCATATTAATTCTAAACATATATGTTAGTCAATTCCATATACAATAAATGAGAGGTCAGCTGATAAAATAATTTCATGTCGTTTCAGATAAGTTTCATTCTATTCAGAATTAATTGGCTTCTAATTTTAAATCAGTTGTGCACAAAAGGTTTTTATCTAACCAATAATCTTAACTTTTATGATTATGCTAAAAATGAATGACCGCACAATTATTTAAAAAACAGAGTATAAGATGTGGATACAAACCCTGGAGAGCTCACCCTTCTTCTCTTCTACTTCTAGTGTTTTATTCTCAAACAGGATGAGTGGTTAGTTATACCTTTACCAGGTAATTTGGCACATTACTACAACTACAGTCAAGCCAATTAGTATATTAATCTCTTCACAACGTTACCCAAGCTAACTACCACATAGGCACAAAAAGAGAATTTTAGTTAGCATGCAAATATTCAAACTATACTTTTGTCTATCATCTGAATTTCCATCATTTAAGCCTCTTCTTTAGGTATTACAACATTTGCTATTGATCAGTGTTTCCTGCAGGTATTCTAATAAAATACACATGGTACTGGACCAATTTACCAGAACAAGCAACACCTGAAGCTTAATACAGGGCATCTTTTGCACGCATTTCAGATGTAACTTGGGTACAGAAAAAGGAGAAAGTTCATTCATTTGATCAACTGAGTCCGGATCCTGTGCTGGTGTATGAGGAACAGTCATGAATCAAAACAGAACAACACTTTGTTTTTTATGAAGCCTATACCTAAGCATGGGCAGACGCCATAAACAGGAATTATGCTATTTGCCAAGTGGAACAAGTTCCCTGAGGAAAAGCACAGAAGGGCAAAGAACAAAGAGGTGGGAATGGAAATGCCTTATCCCATAAAAAGGGAAGGTCTTTCTTGGAGTGGAGCTACAAGCAGTGGTCAGAGAGAAGGGAGATTCATAGGTGTCCGGGCAAAGGGCTTCCCGGGCAAAAGCACGTGAAAAAGTGGCAACGGGTAATAAAGATAATTTTCCACTTTTATGTTTCACTCCCTGGAAAAGTATTTCCCAGGCGACAGTACAGGCAAGGGACTTTGTGGTAACACATGGTGAGAATGCCACAGTGATTTTTACACAGGCTGCCACGAGAATGACCCTTTTGGACTGAGGCCAGCCTCCACCAGGTGTCCATGAAGACTAGTCTGAGGAAATTCAGAGAACTTGGGTATGTTCTCGGGATATTTTCCAAAGAGGAGAAATGGAGACACAGAAGCTGCACGAGTCTCTAAATAGAGCCAGACCCCCAAGGTACCCTTTGTGTTACTTCCTGGGTTGCACTCCCAGTTCTGTTAAGGCAGGGCAAGCTTCTCGCTGACACATTTTCCTTAAAAAATGATAGTTTTCCCTCCGATTTATTTTCTCTTTCTCCCCAGTCAGAAAAACTAATTACTGGTGCCCCGTTTCTTTACCTTACTAACAAGACAAATTTATTAAATCACACTAATTTTCCTGGAACAGGTCATGATCTTGGGACAAAGTTATCTCTGATTTAATGCATTATTTAAAATTAAATATTTCCAAATTCTGTAGATTTCCATCTGCCTTTTCTTTTTCTGAATAAAAAACATTAAAAAAAATCCCAGTTGATGACTGACCCATCTTTCTTTTTTCCCTGTCTCTCATCTCTCAAATAAAACTCTTAGAGCTATATTGACTCTGACAGAATTAATTTTATCTATCGTTAGACTAGTTTTTAAAGCAGTCAATAAATTGCCAACTAACACGTGTATATTAACTTGTGTTTATTACATTATTCAATGCACTTTGGTGGGTGCGTACACTAAACTATGCATCATATAACAATGTTTCTTGAAAATTTATTCTACTTGTCCCTGAACATTAAAAATCAAATAAAATTTTCTGCCTACCCTCTTTTAGGGCATTAAAAAACATAGATAACTAAAACCTAGTGTAATATATGGTATCTATGTTACAAAAAGTTTGACCTGGATGTAGACTGGGATATTGACCATGGGATCCTAGACTTCAAGATCAATATTTCTATTGGATGACAACTTTGAGGACTCTTGAGAAGGAAGTGAATGAATGTATTTTCTACATGGGAGAGATGTGATTAAGTGTGAAAAACAGAGAAGGCAGAGGGAAATGAAATACTTGCCCCCAAATCTTCATTTCTCATTTATCTATACCCTTTGCTACCCCTGTTTATGATTTTTCTCATTAGAGGAGGCATGTACTTCCCTAGCCTTGACCTTAGTGTTGCTTATATGACTTTATCTGGTAGATATGTAGTCAGTGGACATTGCCAATAAATGGAGACTTTGGAATAAAAAGAACTCAAGAATAGTGAGTACAAAATGTATGGAAGAAATGTTAATTATCACCCAACGAATCATACGGTGTTAATATTAATATGTGTATTTGCATAATATGTAAATTGCGTTGACATAATGTGTCAATACGTATTTTAGGTAGAGGCTTGACGTATACATGTAAGATTGAGCTCTTCATCTGCAGCTTCAGTTATCAAATGCGAAGAATGAATAATTATCCTTACCAGGGGCTGGCCCAAGAAACAATGGAGACATGTGAGAGCTGGACCCAACTATAGTTTGAAGTCATCCAAGCCAAACTTAGACAAAAGTTGCCAACTCTACAGACTACACATGCAATCATGATCATGAGAACAATCTTTCTTTTTTTTTAAGACACTGATTTTTGAGATGATTAGTTAAACAACATAACTAGGATAATAATTAGCTAATACAAACATATAGAAAGTTTTGAAGACATATTAGAAATCTGGCCAATGCTTCATTTTTATTATTATTATTTTAAAGCTTCTTTTTCGGTTTTTTTTGTTTTTGTTTTTTTTAACTGAAGTGTCACTCTGTCACCCAGGCTGGAGTGCAATGGCACACTCATGGCTACTGCAGCCTCGACCTGCTGGGCTCAGGTGATCCTTCCGCCTCAGCCTTCGAAGTAGCTGGGACTACATGCACGTGCTACCACACCTGGGTAAATTTTTGATTTATAGTAGAGACGAGGTCTCACCAAATTGCCCAGGCTGGTCTCGAACACCCAGGGCTCAGGAAATCCTCTCACCCTGGCCTCCCAAAGTGCTGGGATTGTAGGCTGAGCCACTGCACCCGGACTATTTTTTAAAGTTTATTATGTTATTTGCTTAATTGAAATTACTTATAAAGATATGATATAAATGGGAACATGAAATTTTTTTTAAAATTATAACATTGAGTTAGCCAAATTTGGATTGTTAGTTGTGTTTTGTAAATTACATTTATCTTCCTCCCAAATATATAGCATATGCATTTTATCTACAGATTAATATTCTTGAATAACTGGAATTTTTTCATATAATGAGACTTTTATATAAACATAAAATATATTTATGTTGCATACAAATACAAAAAAATATGTATAATATTATGTGGCAGAGTGAGAAAAAGACATCTCTTGAGTAAATTTTTTCCAGTGTGTCTGACTCCAAAGTCCCTATTTATTGCAAAATCTCCAGTGAATAAATTTTACCTTCTAAGATAGTATAGATAATTTTAGAAAACTGCTCATTGTTTCAACTCAATAAAATATTTATTGACTCTTACTATGTTTAAAATATCATGTATGATTTTTTGTGTTTATGTATATATTTACTATTTATAATATGTGCTATTTTAATAAAGAATTTGAGCTTCCAGAGATGCACATACAAAAAAAATACATTTAAAAAATAAGTACGAGTAAAATGATATCGATAAAAACTACAAATGAAAAAGAAAAATAGTTTAAGCTATATGGTGAGTTGTTAAACATGAATACTGTATCACTGAGATAAGACACATATTTGTCTTAGTGACTGGAATATACATAGCATTTTAGAATACTATATGATTGACAGAAAGATTCATAATATTCACCCATTTGATTGGAATAAGCAAGGCTTTCCTGATACTAAAAAAGGACAAGAGTCTCCTGTTTGTTCCTATAAATAGGTAATCCTGCACTAATGCAATTGTTTCAAAATTAACCCTACTACAAATATGATAGTGATTTCTCATGACTGAATATCATAATAATTCTGAATGAAAAGTCAAACCACATGGTGAAAGTAACAGCCAATATATTTGATTATGAAAAAAAGAACTAAAATAAAATAATCTTGATTTCTGGATATGTCAAAGCCCAGAATTCAGTATAAATGAACAGTACAGATTTAAGATCATCATTCATGGATAGTATTTTTCATGATTGTAATTTTATTAAAGTGCATAAGCAAAACATAAAAGTGATGCTGAATTCTTTGTGCAAACCCTAGGTGAGGGAAATATATATTGCTGATATATTCCTTCAGCAAAAATTTATTGACTTTTATAATAAAGTCTTTGAAAAGCATTGCTTATCTTTTAATGCATGGCCTTTGCGGCACTAAATGTGCATGTTTACTTGCTTTTTTGTCCTGGCTACTATAAAAAAATACCCTAAGGTCAGAAGCTTCTAAACAACAGAAATTTATTGTTCACAATTCTGGAAGCTGGGAAGTCTAAAATCAAGGCACTGGTACTGACAGCTTTGGTGTCTGGTGAGGGCCCATTTTCTGGTTCAAGATCCCAAGGGCAAATGTGTTTTCCCAGTGCTCTGTAATACAATCTCTAATCCCATTCATTGAGGCCCTGCCCACATGATCTAATGACCTTCCAAAGACCCCACCTCTCAACGCCATCACCTTGGGGGTTTGATTTTCAACCTGGATCACAGCAGTTACTATGGTATTAGAGTGCAAAGTAGTATTTTACATATATGTTAAAAACACTCACCATTTGCCAAAAACACTCACATGGTTAACATATGAATTTCATCTAACAATTACTTTTCTTACACACACACACACACACACACACGATGTATCTTTTATCTTTCAGAAGTATTTGCTTCTTGCATGCAACAAATAGTAACAGCAAGAAAAATAACATCTCCCTATCCCTTGCTTTGTGGGCAAGCTAGTATGTTTAATTGTGTTTTTTAGCTCATCTACTAGAAACAGAGCCAGGTTGTTAGACACGGAAGATTGCTTAATACCAGTTTTGTCCCCAACAGGGTTCTCAAAAGACTTTGTTGCCAGGAAACACAGAGCCAGGGGTACCACAACGGGCGTGAGACGGGTATGGTTGTTTTCAGTGGAACTCTCCACATCTTTAATTGCTCCAAGAAGTCTGTGTGTTACGTTTTATCTGTTTCCATCTCTGCAGACTTTGCTTGTTTTCTCTTTATCTTCATAGCTACATGATGCATTTTACCGCTCTGCTGGGCATTTTATAATAAATTATATCAATCGTATTGTCTTACATTTTTAATTCACGCATGGTAGTCAATTAATCAGCATCATTCTAATATCTTCCAAAATAAAATTTCACTCGGGTTGTATTTTATTTTCTTTATTATTTTCTATAGAGGGAAGATATGCATTCTAGACTAATTTAACATGCCCGAGCCTGAATAAATAGATCCCCCTTTGCCAAATCTTATTTCCTGCAGTAATTGAAATGCTGTATAGTAGAGTCATTCACAGATTTTTTTGACAGCTAGAGCATATTTGCAGGCTGTAAGTAATCACCATTCCTTTTAAAACCTGGTTTTCCAATATGATAATTAAGAATTATTATCTAGCTTTAAATAGAGTATATATAGTAACTATGAGTTAGTCAGGAAAATGGATGGCAGGTGAAGGTAAGGAGGACAAATTGGTATGTGCAAGACAGTGACAAAAATAAATTGCCCATAGCAATAATAGTATAATGCTGTTTAAAAAAAAACCTGATTTAAATGTATCTTTGAGGATGACAAACTGTCTTTTTGTGTTTAAACAAATCATTTATTAGACTGAGTGCTAGGCCTGAAAAACTACTATTTTAACAACAAAGTGACCTACATTGTATAGAAGAAACTGTACAATAAACAGAAAAACTCTCAAAATAAATACAAATATGTTTTGACCTAAGGATTATTGTATTTAAGAAAATTGAAATAATAGCGTAAAAAGTGTTATAGCTAAACTTCAAAATAGTCATTCATTTTGCATTACAACAGAAGCTTTATACTGAAATGAGCAAATATAAGAATACTAAAATATTTTAGAACCACAAGCTAATGAAAAATCTAATTTCATTAACAAATTACAGTTTTAAAACCTAAAATTTAAACCATCTTACTACTACCTTAAATTTATCTGAATTAAAGGCAGTATTGTACAAAAAATTAAAAGATAGCATCTATTTAGAAACTGATGATTGCTAAATATTAAATGGCACTTATCTTGCACAATCTGATGATTACTATGGAAAGATGTAATAAAGAGGTTTTGGAAGTAAAATATTTATACATTTTGGTTTGCTTTTGCATACTAATGACCAAGAAGTCCTTGCTGGTAAAAGCCTTAAATGACAACGTCTACACTTATAATGCATCTTCATCAGATCATATGAGTTGAATAAGTATGTAATTCATTGCAAAATTTTTATAAAGTCAGTTGGTTTTATAAATCCACTGAAAAGCCAGTCATGTATTGAGTTAATACAGAATCTATGGTAATTCTTGAAAAGATGTAATGACTTTTGAAAGATAATAGAGTTATAATTTTTGAGCCAAAATGAAAATGTTTATGTGTTCCAGTAAATAAATGAGTTTGTTACTAAGGAAATGAAAATCTACTCAATACATAATAGGCTAGTACATGAAACACAATAAATAAGCAACTTTGGATGAGAAGCTCAAGTTATTTAGAAAAATAACATGACTTCTCTGACATTAGGAAAAAAATAAATCTGAGATGATCAAAACTGGACCTAAGTGAGCTTTTGCTGTCATTGTTACACAAGTAGATCACTGTGGAACGGCACAGATGGTTACATGATGCCCTCGCTCACTAAAAGTTAACACACACACACACACACACACATACACAGACAGACAAAAAGGACTCGACTAAATTTTTAAAAATCTATGAAAAAGATGCACAGAAAATTGAACCGTGGCCCGCCATCTGTTCTGCTGGAAAAGCCTCTTTCCATGAAAGCCAGTGTGTGACATACGTCAATCTTTGCTCTGAGCTAAGTACGTGTTACCTTGTTGGCCTAGATGCAGTAGTACTAAGTCATATGGGCCTCTGCTAGTCAAATGTCAAGTGTGGTCAAAACATTGGCATGTGCAAAAGCTATGAAGTCTTTCATTTATGTTGTCGATTTTCCACGTTAACAGATGCATCTTTGTGGCTTAGCAATCTGGTAAAGTTATTTAACACATTTCCAAAATGTGGTTAGCCATGACTTCTAGCTTGCGTAGACTAGGTTGTTGACTAGGAAGCAGAGGTCACATTTAGTGATGGACAACCTGTTTGTTCCTGTTATGACAGCATGGGCCTCTACCTTGTATCTTAAAAATTGAAGACAAATTATCTTCTGATATTATTTCTCAAGATTCATGTTTTCTAGTTATTTCATTATTTTCTTAGATCATAATTTCTGATCTGTGTAATACTCATATGACTCTGCCATGTCGTGTCATTTGGAGGTTGTCATTCAGCAAGAGAAACTTCTTTAGCCTCTTGGCTTCTGCTAGAAGAACAGATGGTTTAGAATTAGAAGGAAAAAAAGAATAAAGGAGATGGAGCAGTAGACAGAAACTTTGACTGCATGTTGGGATGCTGGTCCTTTAAGGAAGCCTGCTGTCAAGTTCATGACTGTCTAAGCCTCGACCTGTACATCATTAGGGTAGAAATTCCAAATTTATGTGATTCCAGCAGAGCTTAGAGACACCTAGTTTATATAGCCAATGACTTAAAGCTGTGTGCCTCTTTGCTACTACTTCTTTCATGCCATAGTCTTCTGCCACGGTCCTCAAGTATCATGAATTTCAAAGCCTTAAAGAACATTAGTTGAACCCATCACAACTGGACAAACAGAAAGCCATGCTAATAAGTGAAATATAAATGAGTTTTGTAAAGCCTTCAACTCTTCAATTCCCTTGGTTTCTAGAGATTGGCAAAAAAAAAAAAAAAAGATTTAAAGAAATAGACTCCTACATAGCCTTATGTTAAGTAAAATTTATTTACATGACTTTCACCCAGAGCATCGAAAACACAACCATTCATTTGATCTGACCCCTACATTTATAGAGTTTTCCATTAAAGCAGATTTGCACAGAATGTTAATATTTATTGTAATTCTACTAGACAATGCAAAAGCTGAGAGTATTCAAATAAGATATTGGGGAAAGATACCATATTCTTTAAAGATAGTCAAATGCCAGAAAAATCTCAGGCATAGTATCTGAAATAAATTAAGGCATAATGGCCTCTGGCAAAAGAAGAGCTAAGAGCAGAAGGAGATGCCAAGTTTTGAAAGAGCTGCAAAGTCAGGGAAAGACATTGATCTTGATTCCATGGCATCCAGTGGGAAGCTCCAAGTTTGCTGTGTCAAACCACAGGTTGATTAATTGGCTTTGCTTTTCAGATGTTGAGATCTGCAGATGTCTCAACTAAGTTAGTTTTCCCACTTAAAATATGGCATCAAGAATTGTGTACCTGTAATTTAACAATTAGCCATCAAGGGTTTTCTCTTGTATAGTCTCCTGAAATATGAAGCTTAGATAAACCCAAATTTTGTGAATTAGTTCAACTCTCTTTTACTACCATTACAATGAAATTGTGAAATAGTGACTGGTTCCCCATACCATCCAGTCACATGTTCTCTTAAACCCATGGCTTTCTTCTGAACATTTATATAAAAGACTATAATTTTCCTTAAAATGAGTTGCCAACCAAAGTACAAAATTAACGCATTATTTTCTTTAAGATAAAACCCATAGACTAAGTGTAAGACAAAGAGATTTGGGTAGAATATATTATTAAGAAAATACAGTTCTCTCCCCCCCACTCTAATTTGCTTTATTTATTTACTTTTATTTAAGTCTGCAGTTTGTTTCTGCCTCACCATTCTAGATACTGACCCTTTGAACTGGAGGTAGATACTGAGAAGGGTAATTAAACATGTTTTCCACCCGGCCCATTTACCGATACTACATTAGATCCAAAGGTATGAAGTTGTTAAACATCTGAATACAATTATTATTCTGAGAGTAATATAACCTGGTATGAAGTGTTTATCTGGTACTCTGAGAGACGTTTGCTGCTTGAGTTCCCCACTTTAGCATGGCATAGAAGCATCAGAATAATCACACGTGAGAAGTATTTCAGGGCATACCAGCCATGCATTTTGTGACCCTAGACTGCTTCTTTGAGACATAAGAAAGATAGACAGAAGAGGCTAATTTTGCCTTTCTGGTTAGAGTAAAATCTTGAATTGTCACTGTAAATCTGAATGACTGAGGAAACAAGAGAGTAGATAATAATATTTTCTGCCGAATGACAGAGCAGAGCCCAGAATAGATCAATTATAGAAAATACAAATATTTCACATCTGAATATTTAATTTGAAATTTTATATGATAAATCTATAACATTGTTTTGGGATGCAGGTGCCCAGGAAAAATGACCCTTCTTTGACACTAATTTGTATCTCTTGTTGATTGCTTATTTTCACAGGAAATGCAAAGGAGTAACATCAGAAATAGAGTCAAGACAATGCCACTTCCTCACATGAAAGAGGCTAAAAACCTTTCTGTCCCTGACTAGATATGCACTGATGTCTATGTATTTTAAACTTTATCTTCTATCAAACATTGATAAATTATTTAATCAAAGTCTTCATTGGTATGGAAACAGTATAATACAAATTTTCAAAATTCCTTTTCTAGATAATTCTGGAGAACCTGTGCTCGAATTATCTCTTCAAGATAAAAATAAGGATGACTGCATAGAGAGTTCAAATAAATGAATGGAAAGGGGTAATTGTGTTTATGGAATACTTTACAGACTCTATGGAAGAAAATATGGCAAATTTTTTCTTCCATATTGATAATATACTAGTCAATTTCACTGAACTAAAAATAGAGTAAGACACATGGGAAATATTATCAACAGAAGATTCTCCAGTATAATTTTATATTGGAAATAGAAGAAAAGATATTTTTTACTATCCTTGTTCGTTTTGCCTTCTATAAACTGTAAGATAAATACAAAGTTTTTAACCTGCCACCATGAAAACCACATCAACTGTTTCATTTGCTTTCAAGTACAGTATAAAAGCAGACTTATTTCTGCTATTTCATTAACAATTTCCTTATTTTTATTAAAATTGGGAAAGTGTGGGATCATCTTGAGTTTAGAGTTATATTTTTTTCCTGATTTATCATATCTTCTTGGGCCACAATATTATCTTCAAGCAAAACATTATCAATGTTCACATTCATGCTAAAATGATAAATTGTTAGAAAATGTTAGATAATATTAACTGAGAATGCATTGGGTATCAGACTCCATATATTGTCCCTGTGCCCTTGCAAATGAATTCAGAAGTGAATTCAATCATTTCATCTTGAAGTTCAATGCTACCCAAAGTTTTGTGAGATTTTTGTGAGTCCCTCATCTTTTATTGGATGCCTGTGCGCTACATCTCAGAAATGAAAAGATGAATGAAGTAGGAAAATGCCCCCTGCACATCCGTGAGAAAAGTGATCGTATTTTTGTTGTTGCCATTATTCATTGCTCTGTCTCCTGTTCCTGCACAGGGCCTGGTACAGTTTTGATATTCAATAAAACATTTTAAATTGGAATGAAGACTGCATTTAATACATTATGAACAGTATTTTTAAAAATATCATAGCAACTTGAAAACTGACAGTAACAGTAAAGAGAGAGTTGTCGCTGTTTATGCGTGCAGAATAGATTTCATCAGCTTGGAAGTTTACAATGAAGATAACAAGTAGTGCTCCCTTCAGATAAAATTTTCTTACCAATAACCTTGAAGGTACCGAGCAAAATTTGTGCTACTGATGAACAGTAACCACTTTGATAAGTGATTTGAGAGGCTAGGTCCCAACTTTTAAGTGTTTGAGGTATGCTCAAACTTATTCGTTTTCTAAAGTTATCATTCCTATGTATGCATGAGTATCGTTTAAAAAATCTATAAAAAATATGTCTATGAGTTTTTCTTCAATAGCAATTAAACTAAAAAGTCAAAATGAAAAAAACAAAACAAAAAAACAAAACACGTTAACAGGTCTTTTATTCTCAAAAAAGAAGGGTCTTTTAAGAATTTATTAAATAATGATACACCGTTTTACTACCTTTTAAAATATTACCAAGTATCCAAAAGAGATGACAACCTCAGCAGAATTTAAAAGAAGTTAAATGAACCACATAAGGTAGAATTGACTACATTTTCCCACCAATAGCATTAATGTCATAGATATATCATGAATTCCATTCTCAGGCTCTAAAATAATGGGGGACGTGCTCACAAGGGAAACATCAATACAGTGTTTCCTTCTGCATCTTCTTCCTGGAGAAAATAATATACCAGACACCATCCCTCCTCTCTGAGGGCTCTAGAACCAGATAGAGTCAAAGGTATGTATCTTCTTTCTTCTTTCAATGTGTATTTAAACACGAAGATTTTCATTTTCCGAATGACAAGAAGAAGATGTATTTTTTTAAAAGCATCTCACATTTTAAAGTGTTTTCTTATCTAAATAAAATATTTGAATAATAAAATGTGTGTGTTTCTAACATATGTAGAAGTAAAATGCATGATAGCAAAAGTATGAAAACCTAGAGGGTATAAATAAATGAATAGTATTTTAAAGTTCTTATATAATGTATGTTGTAGACTGTGATAAGTAAAATATGTTTACTATCAACCAAGAACCACCAATAAGGTAACTGTTGCAGCTAATAAACTCACAAAGGAGATACAATTGAATTATAAACTGTAAATTAATCCAAAGTCAGAAAACTAAGAAGAAAGAAAAAGAAGTGAAAGCAATAAAATCAAATAAAAATACTAAGTTAAACATGAGTGAATCAACAATCACATTGAATGTAAATAAGTAAAAAGTTATCACATTTCTTTTCAAGTGCATGTGGAATACATACTTGGCGAGGTCACATTTTGTACCGTAAAACTAATCTCAATCAGTTTTTAAAAGTCAAACAAGAAAAAATATTCCCATTGGCTATAATGGAATTAGATTATAAATCTAGAGTGGAAAAAAAATAGATACCTCCAAACACTTGGAAACTAAATAAACACTTCTAAATAATTGATAGGCTAAAGAGAAAAAGCAAACTAGAAAATGTTCAGAAGAAAATGAAAATTAAAAATATATAAAAAATTTTAGGTTGCCACTAAAAGAGTAGCTAAAAAATTCTGGCACTAAAATGCCCATTCAAATAGGAAAAAAAAACTCAAATCAATAACCTCAGTTTCCACTTTAAAAACATAAAAATATAAGAAAAAATACACAAAAATAAGAGTAATGAAATAAATAATATACATCAGACCAGAAATCAATGTTTAAAACAAAAAATATAAAATGTCAGCAAAATCAAGGCATATTTTTGAGAACAAAAAATAAATAAATATCTAAGTAGAACAAAAAGAATAAGAAAGGAAAAAAACCCAAGATGCAGATGTCTTATATCAGCAATTAGAGAAGTATTAGTTTTACAGATTACATGGACATCAAAATAATAATAAGGATATTATGAATAATTGATAATAATTTCAACAAGTTAGATGAAGTGGTCGAATTCTTAGGATAACAAAAACTACCCCAGCTCATGTAAGAAGAAGTAGATGACTTGAATATTCTTATATCTGTACATGAAACTTAACTTTTATTTAAAATCTTCCCATTAAAAACCCCTAGACCAGCCGGGTTCGGTGGCTCAGCCTGTAATCCCGCACTTTTGGGAGGCTGAGGCGAGTGGATTGCCTGAGCCCGCAGGTTCGAGACCCACCTGGGCAGCGAGACCTCATCTCTACAATAAATCAAAAAATTAGCCGGGCGTGGTAGCGCGCGCCTGTAATTCCGGCTACTTGGAAGGCTGAGGTGGAAGGATCGCTGGAGCCCAGCAGGTCGAGGCTGCGGTGGCCGGGAGCGGCCACTGCACTCCAGTCTGGGCGACAGAGTGAGACTCCAACTCAAAAACAAAAAACAAAAAACAAAACAACAACAACAACAAAAAAACCCCAGACCTGCATGAGTTCACTAATCAATTCTGGTAAATATT
The DNA here is from genome assembly GCF_000164805.1 of Carlito syrichta. Taxonomy (NCBI): domain Eukaryota; kingdom Metazoa; phylum Chordata; class Mammalia; order Primates; family Tarsiidae; genus Carlito; species Carlito syrichta. The sequence continues at coordinate 1,205,985 of NW_007258733.1, forward strand.
AACATAAGTCATGATATCAATTCTACACAAACTTTTATAGACAGAGAAACTCTTGATGTGATTATCACTATCCACATATCAAACCAGAAAAATATATTACAAGAAAAGAAAGCTATAGGGCTACAACCTTTATAATATAGATACAAAAATTTTAAACACAATTTAACAAATATGGTTCTCCAGAATTTAGCAAATGAAACAGGATATCATGACAAAGTAAGTTTTATTGTATGAATGCAAGTTTGGTTTAATGTCAAATAATCAATGCAACTAAGCATATAAATCCATCAAACAAATGAAAATCAAGTTATGGCAAGGATATGCAGGAACTAGAAATCTTATATACTGCTGGCCAAGATAGTTACCATAAAGCCACTTTGGAAAATGCATTTTGTCAATTTCTTAGAAAATTAGATATAAATGTATTATATGTCCAGCCATTCCACCAGCAGCTATTAACCTAAGATAATATCAAACATATGTACCTAAAAAAAAAAAAGCCATAGATGAATGTTCATAACAGCTTTACTCATAACAACCAAAACCTAGAAACAAAGCAAATGTCCATCAAGATGTGAAAGGATAACAAAATTTTGGTGCAATTATACCATGGAATACTTCACCAATAAAAATATGTGCTAGCCGGGCTCGGTGGCTCAGCCTGTAATCCCGCGCCTTTGGGAGGCTGAGGTGAGTGGATTGCCTGAGTCCGTGGGTTCGAGACCCACCTGGGCAGCAAGACTTCATCTCTACAATAAATCAAAAAATCAGCCGGGCATGGTAGCGTGCGCCTGTAATTCTGGCTACTCGGAAGGCTGAGGTGGAAGGATCGCCAGAGCCCAGCAGGTCGAGGCTGCGGTGGCCGGGAGCGGCCACTGCACTCCAGCCTGGACGACAGAGTGAGACTCCAACTCAAAAAAAAAAAAAAAAAAAAAAAAATGTGTGCTAATGGTACACAAACGGTTGAATCTCGAATTTCAAAATAACTAAACATTGAGTGAAAGAAGACAGACCAAAAGAATAAAGTAAAACATTTAAAAAATCAACGCCTACTGTGTAATTCCATTTATATCACATTCTAGAGGATACAATCTAATATGTAGGAACAGAAAGCAGATAAGTGGTTGCCTGGAGATGAAGATACAGGGAGTGTTAGGATGGGATTACAAATAGACATGATGAAACTTTTGAGATCATGGCTATTTTCATTATCTGCATTGCGGTGCTATGTTAAAGATATATACATGTATCAAAATTTAATACACTTTGCACATTAAAAATATGAAATACCTCAATAAAACTGTGGAAATACTTTATCAGTTATAAAAGAGTATCCAAGGTTATTGGTCAATCCTATGACAATATTTCAGAGAAAGATGACAGATTTCTGGGTCTGGCTTTGCAAATGACTGGATCAATTGAAGAGTTATTGAAATAAAAAGATTGAAGCTGACATAATGATTAGGCAATTGGTACGAGTATCAAAGTTACATGAGATGACAATGGATTGGACTTTTAGTTAAAAAGGGAAACACATCGCCAAAATCCTCAGAGTATGTGGCTGAGAAGTGAAGAGCCCATCATATCCTATGACTGTCACAAAGACAGAAGAGAATGATACTAGTCAGATTTCATGAACTTGGACTAAAAAAAGAAAAAAACATCTGCATCAAATTGGATAAGTAATTATGTGGTCATGGTAATAGGAAATAAAGATATTTCTAGCATGTTGTGGCTTGTATAGGGTAGGGTCGGATGAGAAGCTTCTACTTCAAGGAATTGCAGGTGAAGCAATGTCTGTGTTCGAGATAAGGAGACAAAAAGGAGTGCACTTGAAGGTGTTTGAGAGTATGAGAGAATGTCTTTGCTTCTAGTCCCGCAGTTAGTTTTTCCTGTGAACAAATGTTCCTCCCATGATAATGAGTTGTAACCTTATTCCTTTTCCTAATTGAACGACAGAATTGGTGTTTTGTTTGTTTTGTTTTGCTTGTTTTCCTCATGCTGAATCTGCCCAGATCCTATTAAAACAGTTACCCTTCCCAACTCTAACTTGTTCTCTTAGTACAGCAAGTTTTCCTTGAACAAAATTCCTGTTTGGTCAAATTACTTAAACTTCTCTCCAATCTGCCCCATCTTCCCAGCTGCAAGCAGAGAATAAAAGAAGTCTGTTCCACCAGCTCAGACGCCACTTGGGTGGCCCAGCTGTTCTGTCTCATTCTAGTTCTTTTGCTCAATACCCTCCCTGTGCCCTTTAAAACTATAGTGATTTAATTTTTTTAAAAAATGTATCCTGTCTCAGGATGAAGAGATTCACTTCCTTTACATGACACTGTTCAAGAATAATCCTGGAAATAGCTTTGAAGGGTTTGCCTTTTTTTGTTTATTACCAAATTCAGATCATCTTTCTTCATTATTACAGCAATGCAGGTTTTTGGATAGTTAATTTATCCTGAAGGTCACTGAGTAAAAGGAAATAATAAACCTTAACAATAACATATAAGTTGGCAGAAGATTTCTTAAAGCTTTGAATGAAGGCTGATTTTACACGTGAGAAAACAGTGTGATTTCCAGTGAAAAAGAAAAAGATAGGTGCAACCTCTTTGGAAGACAGTGTGGCAATTTATAAAAGAACTAGAAATTGACCTTCTATATGACTCAGCAATCCCCCTATTGGGAATATACCCAGAGGAGTTCAAATTATTCTACAAAAAAAAGATACCTGCACACGTATGTTTGTTACAGTTCTATTCACAATAGCAAAAACATGGAACCAACCATGCTGCTCATCGAAGCTGGACTGGATTTTTAAAAATGTGATACATATACACAATGGAATATTATGCAGTAATAAAAAAGAGCAAACATATGGACTTCGCAGTGACTTGGATGGATTTAGAGTCGATCATACTCAGTGATCTATCACAGAAACAAAGAACAGAGCACCATATGTTCTCACTCATAAGTGAAACTTGAACAATTATAATACTATAAGAAAGGAATTGGCAGTACTGGGAAACTGTCAGGGGAGGTTAGGTGAGACTGGCAGTTGAGGGAAATTGCAGGGGAGGGAGGGGCACACCTCATCACCAAGGGTACCTGCATAATCAACGCTGATTCCTAACTCTGAATTGTACCCCACATCTTTGTAATAAAAGAAAGAAAGAAAAAGATAAATCTAACACAGTTAAGAGGTAGAGAAAAGTTTTCCTCGGTTTGGTTGGTTGTTTTTTAATGCATAGCTAAACCAAAACCGGTGAAAGGATACTTTGGTAATTCTTTTGCACACAGTGAATTAATGATACAGCAGGTAATAAAGCATGAGTTTTTGATTCCTACTTTTTCCATCAACAAGTCTAGAAAATTTATATTTAACAGGATGAGTGAGGTTAGATTCAATGCACAGTTTCGCTTAAGAGCGTGATGCCCCTAGCTCTGATTTTCTGTTCCCTGGACCCACTCACATCACTGAATCCATCTTGTAGCTAGGTTAGAAATGGCTTATAGTTTCAGAAAAAATAAGGGCCGTGTGAAGGCTCCAACCTCAAACCAGGACTAATATCCTCAGAAGAAAGAATTTTAAGAAACTTCAGAGTCTAAGAATGTGTTAAGGAAAACTTAACTGGCATATCAGTGTCTCAGCTCATATTCTACTTCTTTCTGCTGTTTTGTTAAATTTCATTTTTGTGGAGGTTGAGTGACATATGCTATTTCATTTAATCCTCACTGTAATCCTGTGAAGTAATTTTTACATCTTCCATTTTAGTGACTAGAAAACTGAGATTCAGACTGAAGGTTAATTTTCAGTATTTCTAAAATGCATCTCTGTTATACGGAGCCCACAGACATCCCATTGCATCCTGTTATACTTAAATTGCACCTTAAAAAAAAAAAAAGAAAAGCCACCTAATCTATAGATATTCATCCATTTAGTTACAGCATAACCGTCACTTTAGTTTTGTTTAGATGATATTTATGCAATTTCGGAATATTTGGGGATTTAAGAAGGAGTTTTGGGTCAGTCAGTAAGATCTAGAATTTTATTTCACCTCTGCAAGTTTTTAACATCCTAGAACCTCGGGTGTGTATCTGATAGAAATTAAGATAAGCAATGTTACCCATACGTACACCCCTCCGGTCTTTGGAGTAAATAATGGCAATTAATTTCCTTTATTAAATAAACCCTGCATCTACGTTTGCATTTAGGAATATTACAAATCATAAAGTTAGTAATAATTTTCCACTCCAGATCCAGGTACTAAATTAAAGCATTTTAACATGATAAGAAGAATCTCTTCGCCAGATGGCTGTTCTCACAGGGAGCAAAGACCTGTCTACAAAATTAGCAAGACTGACAATTTCTTTTTTCTTTGACCTCAGTTAATATACTCTCCTTCCAACCTACTTTAAAAGATAAAAAGTCTTCCAAATATTTCTCTTCCATTACTCTTCAATCCACAGAGTCTATTCATACTAAATTAGATTTTCATCTAATGATAAGAATAAGTCAGCTTATTTGCTCATCCCAGTTTTATAGCTACCACTTCAATAGCTTTCATCTCTTGAAATATACAAAACTCACGAAACACGTCTCCTCCCCCTGGTTGCCATCTCCTGTGGCATTAAAGACACACTGGTACCTCGATGGCCAGAATTTTTGGAAATGGATTTGTCTCTATATGTTAATAACCTTCTGGCTAGCAAAGGTCATTTTTTTCTCTACAATTGTACAGAAAACATTAACCAAAACATTAACCAAATATTCTCTCATACTAGCATGTTATATATATTATATAAAAATATTTTCATGATTTTACAAGTAAATATTTTAGGGAAAATTATCCAATTGTTTTTCTTAGAAAGATAAATTTTTAAAAATACAGATAAAGAGAAAAAAACAAGCTAAAAAGATGTTTAGACATCATTTGTAATTCATAATTGTTAACTTGTTTACTATTTTCTCTATACATATGTAATAAAACATTTCACTCAAATGTAAAGTTCACTTTGTCACTCATTCAGGGTCCATTAGCACATTTATCTACAAACCTCAGGCAATTTATTTTTACATAGATAGATGATAGATAGATAGATGATAGATAGATAGATAGATAGATAGATAGATAGATAGATAGATAGATAGATACAGGGAGTGCCAAAAAATTCCTACACATTTTAAAAGATGTTATTTATGTATTACTTTTTGAAGCTGAATAAAATTATGGCATGTGTATTATGATGCTCATGAAGCTGTTTCCACAATTTTCTTTGACTGTCCTGCCTGTTGTGTGGTGATGCTAGCATTCGTTTGATTACCATCTTTCGAGTGAACATCATCCTTAAAACATGATACATTTTTGGGACCCCCTGTGTATGTGTATTTTACATATATATGCATATGCTTTTATTTTTATATATATGCATATTCTTCTGTATATATTTTGTGCATCTTACAGACATTTGTATATATATTTCAATTAAGTGCTTTTAAATGTAAACAAACAGTATGATGTCTTATGCACCATCCTGCAACTGCTTTCTTAATAAACTTTGTATTATTGAGACTTTTTGTGTGTGTGTATATATATACACACACAAATTTAAGCCATAGGCTTTATAACTGAAGTGTTATAATGTTATAGGGTCGCATTTATACATGAAACAAATAGGATGATAGGTTTTGATTTATGCATTTGCTAAGAGACAAATATTATTTTTCTAAAATATATGTATTGACAGGAATAATAGAAATTACCAGTACATTTTGTTTAATTTTTAACTTTCAAAACTTTTGTTTCCTTCTGCTGAGTAAAAACTATAAACATAAATTTCAAATATTTAAGTCTTCTCATACATTTTAATAGGGAATATTTCATTATATGTTTATAAACAAATTATCCAGAAATAATTCTACATACAGAAAGTTACTAGATATTTTTTGAGACATACCTAAATTAAAGAGGAAAAAGCATTTTATTATATGGTAAAATTCCACTACATTTGTGATGTACAAGGAACCCACACAAATCAACAGGAAAAAAAAACAATAAAAATTGGGCAAGAACATAAACATAAGACATGTCAAAATAAGACATTCAAGCAGTCTATGAACATATGAAAAAATACTTGGTCTCACAAATCGTCAGAAAAATGCAAATAAAATCTGCAATGTGATGCCTCCCAACAACAACAAGGATGGCTATTATTAAAAAGTCAAAAAAAAAAAAAAAATAGAGAGATTGTTGGCATAACTGTGGAGAAAAGAGAGCACTTCTCCACTGATGGTGAGAATGTGAACTAGTTCAACCTTTGTGGCAAGCATTGTGGCATTTTCTCAAAGAACTAAAAATTGAGCTACTATGCAATCCAGCAATCCCACTTTGGAGAATATACCCAGAAAAGCATAAATCACTCTACCAAAAAGACACTTGCACACATATGCTCCCTATAGCACTATTCACAATAGCAAAAAACCAAAAACAAAATAAACAAAACAAACAAACAAACAAACAACAAAAAAGGAACCAACCTAGACACCCATCACCAGAGAAATGGATAAAGAAAATGTGGTACATATACATGATGGTGCAGTCATAAAGAAGAACAAAATAATTTCCTTTGCAGCTACATGAATGCAGTCAGAGACCATCATACTACTCCATTATAACTTTGAATTTATTGGGGCAGAAGAAACCAGTTATGGTTTTGTTCATTCACGTGTTATCACCACAAGCGCAGGTTTTCGGCCATAAGAACCACTTTCAGGGCTTTGTGAAACTGAGGATTGATATATCTTTAACAGTGTTTCTGGTATAGGATGTTAATTTAGAAAAACATGACATTTAAGTAACTATGAGTAAGGTGAATCACACATATATGCATATGAACATGAGTGACCGCTGTTCTTCCAAACCCAAATCATTGCATGGTTGTATGTTCTATGATGGTCCATCCAACTTGAATTTATAAGTGTTTCTTAAGACTTTTCATTTTTTGAGATACTACAGTCTGAACACATGATCATTAAAATGTAAAATGCAGTTAATCCAATATAATAAAAGGATCCATTATTAATGTTGAACTTAACGGATGTCCTTTGTATACTTCTCAAAATCTTTAGTCTAGAGGGATCTAGATTACCACCATGTAGAAAGACTAAATACAGAATGTGAAAATTTTTGTCCAGGTTTGTTAGCGAACTGATGTCTTAGAACATTTCATCTCACTGTGCCATACCCTTGATAAAGAAAAGTGCTGCCAATAAAGAGTTTATAGCTGTTGTGAATGAATTTCTCACATCTAGTTGACCTCTTTTATTTATGCTTGGCACAGAATTTTGCATGAAGGTTAAAGCTGTGCTGCATCTGATAACCAGATAGCGTTGGCTTATGATACCCCAACATGCTGATGGTGTCTCCGAGAACTGCTTCTCAAATAACTTTAGCTCAAATAAGTAGAAAATGTGAACTCATCCCCCAAAGCTTCACTGTTTTTACTTGTTTTGTAGTTTTTATAAGCATTCAAGCAAACAGCCTTTTTAATTCTAGCAGGTAATATTAACAAAGGAAACTACCAATCCCAGAAATCTTTAAATATAAATACTAAAAAGGCTACGTTTATCATAAGGTAAGTAGAATTATTTTATGCTGTTGATGCAAATAGCATAAGCTATATCTTGTTCCCTAAAATAAAATAATACGCAAAGTAATATATAATAAAATTAATTTGTCATTTGTTAGTTCTGTTCCCAAAACAACTGAAGGAAAAGCATAGCAGTAATTAAGAAGTAGTATAAGAATTAAATTTCATCAGCTTTAACCAACTTTTAACTTTTCTCATAGGCTTGGTGGAACTCAAACCCTTCGGTGTTCTACTTGACACAAGTACTATATACTAAAGATAGGGAAGGAGTTTCACTGCCTATTTATTATTTTTACAGTCCAATATTTCTGTCGACTGCCTAACTTCCACACTGAGAGGCACTGCAGAGAAACATAGATCAGTGCCACAGACAGGAATATGACCCAAGAATACCAACCAGATTTGCTCTGGTTTGTTGTTTTGTTTTCTTTTATATTTTTTTTGCTGGACTAAACCAACTCTTATTTCTACAAAGTATTATCTCTTTAATTTAGTTTTTAAAAATAAAACTTGCTTATTACAAAGTATGATAAAAATGGAATATATGCAAGATGGTTAAAAATAGCTGAAATCTGACAAATGACACTTTAAGTTTATATTTCTGTGACCATTGCTAATCAGAGCAAAGAGGCTATAAAGCAAGTGGCAAATTATGGAACTGGTAAGAAAAGTCCAATAGGAAACATGCCCATCAAGTTTGAAAAAATTCCTTCTGCCACACCGCACAAAAGTAAAAGAAAAAAAATTAAATATGGAAGTAAATTTGTAGGATAATTCATAGTAAAATAGTCAAAACTATAGTATGTGTGGCAATAAAACAAAAAAGCAGATCAGTGACTAATATTCTGTTTTTCTTCTGCCTCCTGTCAGCTGAAGATGTAATGCTAATTTTGAAGGTCAGAAGGGTTTGAGCAGGTGAGATGGTTATTTCTAAGTACTCATCTGTCTTAAGAAAATTTGACATGGTTAACACTGCATTTTGTTTAAACTCTCTCAACACTTGATCTCCCGGGCAATATTTTCTCTCAGTTCTCAATAAACTTAAGTCCTTAGGACACTTCTAGGTCTTTACTTCTACTTCCAAATATCTCTGACCACTAAATTTTGGAGTCTCTGAGGGCTCAGTCTTGTACATCTTTTTATGCAAATTCACTTTCATGAAGACCTTAATCAATGTGAGGGTCTAAATGTGTTCTATAAAACTGTTTCTTTTTTTCAACATGTTGTTTTCCTTACATAAGAAGGAAGTTTAACTTACATAAAGGGATGGTGAAATAAGTTATATGAGTTAGGAACCAGCATAATTTACTAAAGTAATAATAAGCTAAATAAGATATGTCACAAAAATTAATAAATTGTACTTTATCAAAATTTTTTTTTTAAGATTATGCTTTAAAGGACAAATCAAATAGCTGACACCACGGGGAAAAAGAAGTTTGAATTCATGAATCTAATAAAGACTTACCATCTAAACTATATTTTTAAAAAGTACAACACATCAAGAAAAAAATCAAAGAACTCAATCAAAATGGATGAAATATTTAAGTAGACATTTCTATTTTCAAGAGACACATAGATAGCCAGTAAGCACATGAAAATATGGTAGGCATTATTAGTCACTAGTAAAATGCAAATTAAAGCCACACTGAAATACCACTTTATATCCACCAGGGTGTTATACTAAAAAAGATGAAAAATAACCAGTGTTGGTGAGCATGCAAAAGTCAGAGCCCTCCTACATGGCTGCTGGGACTATAACATGATGAAGTTGCTTTGTACAACAATTGTGCAGTTCCTCAAAAAGACTGAGTTACCATACGACCTAGGAGGTTTATTCCCAGGTATATACCGAGGCGAATTGAAAATGTAAGCTTATGTAAAAACTTGTGCACAAATGTTTATAGCAGATTTATTTATATTAGCTGAAAATTGGAAACAATTTTCATCAACTGATGAAAGAATAAAAATGTGGTATATTTATACAATAGAATATTATTCAACCGCAAACAATAAATACCTGCTACAACATGGATAAACCCTGAAGACAAGATACTAAGTGAAAGAAGACAACAGAAAAGACACATTGTATGATTCCATTAATGTGAAATATCCCACGTAGGCAAATTCAGAGAGAGAAATAGTAGATTAATGGTGGACTGGAGATAGAGTAGAATAGAAAATAATTGCTAATGGAGATTGGGTCTTCTGTGGCTGATAAGAGTACTCTAGAATTACATATTGCTGGTGACCACATAACTTTTGCACAAAGGCATATCTCATTTTATTGTGCTTTTTTTAGATTTTGCATTTTTTTTTACAAACTGGAGATTTTGGCAATCACACATTGAACAAAGTTGTTGACACCATTTCTCTAATAGAATGTTCTGTCTTTATGTCTCTGTGTCATATTTTGGTAATTATCATAATATTTTACACTTTTCACTGCTGTTGTATTATTTATGACAATCTGTGTGATGAGTGATTTTTGATGTTCCTATTGTAATTGTTTTGGTGAACCACAAACTGTGTCCATATTTGACAGCAAACTTAAAGGATAAATTTCAAGCAGCTATTTCTCATTTCTCTCTCCCTCTCCTTTGGATTTCTAATTCCTGAGACAGCAATATTAAAGTTAGGCCAATTAACAACCCTACAATGAACTCAAGTAAAAGAAGTCACAAAAGCTAGAAGAGGTTAAGCTTAGCAATCACATTGGAACCCCAGATTGATCAAAAGCTAGGTTTCTTACACCAAAAAGTTAGCCAAGTTGTGTTTTTTAAGAGAAACATTCTTGAAGGAGTTTTAAAAAGTGCTACTTCAGTGAACACACAAGTGCTATGAAAGTAACACAGCCTTATTGCTGATATGAAAAAGTCTTAGTGTTGTGGACAGAAGATAAAACCAGCCACAAATTCCATTAAGGTTAAGCTTTATATAAAGAAAGGTCCTAACTCATTTCAATTCTGTGATGGCTGAGAGAGTTGAGGAAGCTTCAGGAAAAAAAAAAAAATTGAAGCTAGCAGAGATTGTTTTATGCAGTTGGAATAAAAGCTGTCTCCAGAGCATAAAAATCAGGTGATGCAGCAACTGTTGATACAGACACCACAGCAAGTTACTCAGAAGATCTAGCTAAGATCATTAGTTAAAGTGATACACTGAACAACAGATTTCAATGCAGACAAGGCAGCTTTCTATTGGAAGAAGATGCCACCGAGGACTTTCATAGCAGATAGAAAGTAAACAAGTTGGGTTTCAAATCTTTAAAGGAGGCTGACACTTCTTATTAGGGGCTATTGCAGCTGGTGACTTTAAATTCAAGACAATGTTAGTTTACTATTTTGAAAACCATAGGATTTTTAAGAATTATACTGCCTGTGCTTTAAAAATGGAACAACAAAGCCTGGATAGGATCACATTTTTTTTTATAGTAAAGTTGATTGACTATTTTAAGCCTATTGTTGAGACCTACTGATGAGGAAGAAAAAGATTCCTTTCAAATATTGATGCTCATTGACAATATACATGATAACCCCATAGCTTTCATGAAGATGCATAAGGAGATTAATGTTGTTTTTATGCCTGCTGATACAACAATCATTCTGCAACTTATAAATCAAGAAGTAATTTTGACTTTCAAAATCTATTGTTCAAGAAATATTATTGCTCAAGCTTCCAGAGGTGACAGTAATCCCTCAAATGTATCTTAGCAAAGTAAATAAAAACCTTCTGGAGAAGATATGCTATTCTAGATACCATTTGTGTTTTATGGAGAGAGACCAAAATATCAATATTAATAGAGGTTTGGAAGAAACTGAATCAAACTTTCATGGATTACTTTGAAAAGTTCAAGAATTAGGTGGAGAAAGTCACTGCAGAAGTGGTAGGAAAAGTATAAAAACTTGATTTAGAAGGGGAGACTGAAGATATGCCTGAATTGCTGCAATCGCTTGATAAAATTTTAATGGATGTGGAACTACTGCTTACGAATGAGCAAATAAAGTGGTTTATTGAGATGGAATTACTCCCGGAGAAGATACTGTGAATATCACTAAAATGACAATAAATGCTTTAGAAAATTATATAAACTTAGTTAATAATGCAATACTAGGGTTTGAGAGGATTGATTCCAATTTTGAAAGAAGTTCTCTGATGGGTAAAATGTTATCAAACATCATATGCTACAGAGAAATCTTTCATGAAAGGAAGAGTCAATATAAGTGGCAAACTTAGCCGGGCTTGGTGGCTCAGCCTGTAATCCCGCGCCTTTGGGAGGCTGAGGTGAGTGGATTGCCTGAGCCCGCGGGTTCGAGACCCGCCTGGGCAGCGAGACCTCATCTCTACAATAAATCAAAAAATCAGCTGAGCATGGTAGCGTATGCCTGTAATTCCAGCTACTTGGAAGGCTGAGGCGGAAGGATCGCCGGAACCCAGCAGGTTGAGGCTGCGGTGGCCGGAAGCGGCCACTGCACTCCAGTCTGGGCGACCGAGTGAGACTCCAACTCAAAAAAAAAAAACAAAAAACAAACAAACAAACAAAAAAAATAAGTGGCAAACTTCATTGTTATTTTATTTCAAGAAATTACTGCAGCCACCTCTACCTTCAGTAACCTCTACCCTGATCAGTCAGCAGTCATCAACATCAAGGCAAGACCTTGTGTCAGTAAAATATTATAATTCACTGAAGTCTCCAGTGATTGTTGGCATCACTTAGAAATAAAGCTCTAACTTCCTGCAAGATGACAATGGGACAAGTTGAGTTGTGAGAGTCTCCACAAAAGTGAGTGTCCATAAAGACTCTCTGCATTAGTAGGCATGTGCCAGTGGGTGAGTGAAAGTCTGAGGGGAGACTTGGGTTCATGCACCCAGAGCTCTCCTCCAAAGGTGACTACAACCCCACCACCACCCTGAGATTGGAGCTGCCACCACGCAGCATTGTCTGCTGTTCTCGGGACTCTCCTGAGAAAAGCCTACTGAATACAACTGATTCTCAACACCTACCGCCTGGCCCACACCATCACCTTTGGCAGCAAAGCAGCTGGAACCACTTAATCTGATCAGTGGAGTGAGAAGACTGGGGAGAGCTGGAGAGAAGAGCTTCACCATCGGTGAGGAAACACCAACCAGAACCAATTTCTCTGTCCTGGGACCAGGCAGAGACCTGCATTGCCCTGTCCAGCTCCACCCAGCCTCCAACTTGGGGCCTAGAGGTAATCTCATCAAACTCGGAGAGACAGATGCACCTCCACCATGCTGGATCAGACACAGACACCTCAGATCTGAGCGGGAGACATGACAGACAGCAAATCCAGTGAGTCCAGATCTGATGCACCTTCCTCCCACAGTAGTCCATGGGGCATCTGACCCATGCTGAGAGCAACCCTATCAGCCTGCTCTGAGAGCAGGGGGGAGGGGCTGCAGATCAGAGCTAAAAGGAAGATGGATTTAAAGAAATGACCTCAGAGTGAATTTTGGTTTCTTTGTCTCTCTGTTTTGCTTGTTTTTGTTTGTTTGTTTTTGTTTTAGGTTTTTTTTTTCTCTTTCTTTGTAATTTTTATTACCTTTTTGTACTTTGTTTCTGTTATTTTATTGCTGTTTTTCAGACCTTCCTGTTTGCTTATGGATATGTATGGATATTTTTGAGGGTGAGTACATCAACAGGGGTGTTTTTGTCCATTTGTGTGTTTCTATGATTGTCTGTATGTTTTAGTTTTTTAAAAAATTTTTTCTGTCTTGGTTTGTGTCTCTTTTCACTTGTTAGTTGGTACCTCTGTTTTCCTTCTTACTCTTCTTTCTCTCCACCTTACACTGCCCCCTCCTTCCTTTTCCTGTTTTTTTTTTTTTTTTTCCTTTTCCTTAACTCATTTTGCTTTTGGGGGACAAACCTACACCCCCACACTATATGAACAGATTGTAAGGCAGTGGGAAATGGGTTTCAGGGGGCCCAAACATCTGTCGGTGGACACTGGGATCTGCAGATAGTCTCTAAATCACAGCTTACCACTCAATTTAATCTCAAAACTGCAAAAAGTACAGACCCCAACCCACATTCCAGCTTTAGAATTGAACAAACCCAAGGATCCACATAAGGAAGAATAGGAGATTGAGCAAACAGAAGCAAAAGATACTCCCCATCTCTCAAGAACAGAATTAAAGAAGAGGTTAAAATAAGGTGTGTGGGGGGGTCTACACAAATGAATAAAAGCCAAAAGAAGAATATGGGTCTTGCACAGACCCCTGGGGGGTCAAACATTGAAAATAAAGACTTCAGAATGTAAACAGTGAAGAGCCTTCAAAATGACTGATCTCAAACCACAAACCCAGCTATCAAGACATTAATAGAGAGAATAAATAGAACTGAGGAGAGACAATAGGAAAGAATGAAGGAGGTGATAACTGAGATAACAGCAGTAAAGCATACAGTGAGTAAAACAAATAACAAACTGATAAGCATGGAAGACAGCATTAGCCAAGCAGAAGAAAGAATCTCAGAGCTTGAGGACCAAAATATTAAAGTAACTCAACTGTCAAAGATATAGAAAAGAAACTTAAAAAGACAGAACAAAACATTCAAGAGACAAGCGATTATTTCAAGAGGCTGAATTTAAGAGTAATTGGACTTCCTGAGGAAGAAATAAAGACAGAGACTACATGGGAACAAACATTCCATGACATTATCCAAGAAAAATTTCCTAATCTCATCAGTGATGCAACCACTCAAACACAAGAGATTAAGGGAACCCCTGAGAGACAACAAATGAGAAGGCCAACTCCTAGAAACATAGTAATGTGCCTACACAAAGTAGAAATAAAAGAAAAAAATCCCAACAGCAGCAAGAGAAAAAGGTCAGGCTACTTACTGGGGAAGACCAATTAGAATTGCATCAGATTTATCTACAGAAACACTTCAGGCTAGGAGAGTTTGGAGCCCAATCTTCAAAGTTCTCAAAATTAAACAATTTCAACCAAAAATTACATCCACAACTAGGCTAAGCTGCATCCGTGATGAAGAATTAAAATCTTTCCCAGACATTCAATCACTATGAGTTTACCCTGACTCCAGACCAGCTCTACAAGAAACACCTTAGAGTCTGTGAGTACCCTTTCTTGTAAGATGAGTCTCTTGTAGACAATATATTGTTGCCTCCTGATATTTTAACCATTTTGCCATTCTATGTCTTTGCAGTGGTGCATTTAGTCCATTCACTTTCAGGCTAATTATTGAAATGTGAGAGTTTTCCCCATCATGAGGCTTGTATAGAGTTTGGTTGTTGTTGCTGCTGTTTGTTGTCTTTCTTTTGATTTTTGGGATTGATTCATGTGTGTTTTCAATCTTTTTCCTGCATTCTTATGAAGAGAGGTGCTTTTTTGTTTTTGTTTTTGTTTTTTATTTTTTGTCTTTAATTAGACACTTTAAAGAGGATGGAAAACAATTTCGGTTAATAGAACACAAAAGAAAGCAGGAATTGCGATCTTAATATCAGACAAAATACCCTTTAAGCTATCAAAAATGTAAAAAGATATGGAAGGTCACTACATAATGATAAATGATTCTATCCATCACAGAATAATACATCTTAAACATATATGCACCCAACATAGGAGCATCATCTTTCTTCATGCAGCTTTTTCGTAAACTTAAAAAAGTTATTGACTCTAACACTATCATACCTGTGGACTTAAATACCCTACTCACAACCCTAGACAGATCATCAAGGCAAAAATCAACAGAGAGAACCTACCTCAAAGTGACACCTGACAAAATGGACTTAATTGATACCTAACAAATACTCCACCCAACGACCATGGAATATACATTCTACTCATCACCACATGGAACGTACTCCAAGATCAACCACACTTTAGGCCATAAATCAAGCATAAACAAGTTTCATAAGATTGAAATTCTGTATTTCAACCACAGTGGAATATAAATAAATATCTACACCAACAACGTTACCCCAAAACCCACAAAGACATATACACCAAATAGCATGATGCTATGCAACTCCTGGGTCAACATGGAAATCAAAACAGAGATCAAAACATACCTGGAAACAAATGAAAATGAAGAAATATGTTACCAAAACCCCTGGGATGCCAAAAAAGCAATACTAAGGGAGAATTCATATCTCTATGAACACACACAAGAAAATGGAAAGCTCACAAGTGAACAGCCTGACAAATCACCTAAGGAAGCAGGAAAAGCAAGACCACAAAAACCCTAACTTCAGCAGAAGAATCCAGGTCACCAAAATAAAAGCCCAAATTTGGGAAATAGAAGACAAAAAGATATTACAAAAAAATCAACAAAACTAAAGCTGGTTCTTTGAAAGGATAAACAAGGTTGATGATCCCCTACTTAGAATGACCAAGAAAAAGACAGAAAAAGACCAAATAAACACAATCAGAAGTGCAAAAGATCAAGTCACAACTGACACCAATGAAATACAAAAGGTTATCAGAGACTACTATGTACACTTGTATGGAAACAAACTTGAAAACCTAAAGGACACGGTGAGCTTTCTGACCTCACACAACCTTTCCAAAGTTGAAACAAGAAGAAATTGAAACCCTAAGTAGACCAATAACAATCTGGGAAATTGACTATGTCATAAGAAAACTACCTACAAAAAAAAAAAGCCCTGGAGCAGATGGCTTTCCAGCAGAATTCTACAAAACATACAAGGAGGAGCAGAAACCAATCCTGCTGAAAGGATGCCAGGCAATTGAAAAAGTTGGAACTCTCTCCAAATAATTTTACGTAGCTAACATCACATTGATACTCAAGCCAAATAAGGATCCAACAAAGAAAGAGAACTACTGGCCAATATCCTTCATGAACATGGATGCTAAAATTCTCAATAAGATTCTTGAAAATTGGATTCAACAACACACCTCAAAAATCATCCACCACGACCAAGTAAGCTTCATCCGTGGGATGCAGGGCTGGTTCAACTTTCATAAGACCATATACATAATTAAATACATCTACAGATGTCAAAACAAAAATCACAGAATTATATCATTAGATGCAAAAAAAATGCTTTTTATAAAATCCAGCACCTATTCTTGATAAAAAACTCTTGAACATCTAAGTATATATGGAGTATACCTCAAAATAGTAGGAGTCATCTAGGAGAAACCCACAGCCAGCATAATGCTAAAAGGATAGAAATTGGAAACATTTCCTCTGAAAACTGGAGCAAGACAATGGTGCCCACTCTCACCTCTCCTTTTCAACATAGTTTTGGAAGTCTTAGCTAGAGCAATTAGACAAGAGAAGGTGATCAGGGATATCCAAATAGGAAAAGAGGAAGCCAAGTTATCCCTCTTTGCAGATGACATGAGTCTATACTGCAAAAAACTAAGAGAATCTGTCAAAAAATTCCTTGCACTGATAAAGGACTTTGGCAAAGTCTCAGGGTATAAAACCAATGTGCAAAGACAGTTGCATTTCTATACACCAACAATAAACAAACAGAAACCCAAATAAAAAGCACAATCCCATTCACAATAGCCAGAAAGAAATCAAATACCTTGGCATCTTTCTAACCAGAGATGTGAAAGACCTTTACAATGAAAACCACAAAACACTGCTCAAAGAAATCAATGATGACACAAACAAATGGGAAAATATTCCATGCTTATGGATTAGAAGAATTAACATTGTTAAGATATCCATCCTACCCAAGGCAATCTACAGATTTAAGGCAATACCTATTAAATTGCCAGCAGCATTCTTCTCAGACCTGGAAACGACTAAACAGGAATTCATATGGAAACATAAAAGATCACGAATTGCCAAAACAATACTTAGCAAACAATAAAACAAAAAACAAGGTATCACAGTCCCAGACTTTAAACTCAATTGTAAAGCTACGATAATCAAGACATCCTGGTACTGGTACAAGAACAGTCATATAAACCAATGGAACAGGATAGAGATTCCAGAAGCAAAACCTCAATTTGTCAACCAACTCATCTTCGACAAAGCCTCCATCACCAACAACTGAGGAGAGGAGAACTTATTCAGTAAATGGTGCTGGAAAAACTGACTGACCACATGCAGAAGATTCAAACAAGTTCCCTACCTATCCTCATACACAAAAATCAACTCTAAATGGATCAAAGACCTAAACATAAAACTTCAAACTATAAGAACCCTAGAAAATGCAGGAGACACCCTTATGGAAATTGGAACTGGCAACCAATACCTGATATAGCCCAACTGCCTATGCCATAAAAGATATGACAGACAAGTGGATCTCACCAAACTGACAAGCTTCTTCAAAGCCAAAGAACCATCAAGAGAGCAAGGTGACAGTACACAGACTGGGAAAAAGTATTTGCCAAATATATGTCTGACAAAGACAAGGAACTCAAACATGCCGGAAAAAAAAAAAGAAAGCCAACAGTCCCATTATAAATGGGCAAAAGATATGAATAGACAGTTCTCAAAAGAAGACATATGAGCAGCCCACGGATACATAAAAAGTTGCTCAGCCTCTCTAGTCATCAAAGAAATGCATATAAAACTACACTGAGATACCACCTAACTCCATTCAAGATGACTATCATCAATAATTCAAAAAACAACAGATACTGGAGAGGACACAGCAAAAAGGGAACACTTCTACACTGTTGGTGGGAGTGTAAACTAGTATAGCCTCTGTGGAAAACAGCGTCGCAATTCCTAAAAGATCTAAAAATCGACCTTCCATACGACCCCACTGTTGGGAGCCAGCCTTGGAGGCCCACCTGATTGACAGGGTTCAGGTGGGCCGAAGACCCTGGGCCGCAGGGCGAGCCCAGGAAGCTGAGGCCCTTCTGTTTTCCACCTTTGCTGTTTGATACCGCTGAAGAATTCTGGGCAGTCGTGGAAGAAGAAAATGGCATGTTTATGTGCAGTACTCACAGCTAACCTGGAAATATCATGGTTTATTTTTCAATTTTTCCCACTATGCCACTTGGCCTTTTCTAACATATGCAAGAGTTAAACTCTGAAGCACATCAAGAATGCTTTCTTTCACTTGGTTATAAGTTACTAGATATTGCTTAAGTAATGAATGATATAAGTATATCCACTCATTTGATTTAGGATTATGCAGTTTAGTTTAGTGTTTAGACATAAGATTTTTTAGTTTACAAGTTTATAGTAAGTTCATTATAAATTCATTATAAGTTCTAACACTTATCTAGGAGTTATGTAGGTGATTTATAACACTGCTTTCACTAACTTAGGATAAGGATTAATATTAAGGTTTCTACTTAATTCTATAGTTAAAACTCTAAGTTAACATTTATAGAGTGGGTTTTCACTGAACTCATAATAATAATCAGACACTTTTATGACAGATCAGCTAAAACAGAAAGCAACCTTGAGGGGCCTGGGAAACATTACTAAAAGCTTCTTTTGAGTTCTCTTTAGCAATAAGCACTACAAGATAAGAGAAAAGTAACAAGGACATCTGGACAAGGGAGGCGATCACAGGACTCTGAAGAACATAAGAGCCTAAGATGAGAAAATTCCTGACACATAAAGAAATATACACTTAAAGAAACTTTCTTGAAACATTTCAAGAACTGTAATTTGGGACATTGGACTGAAAGTATCATTGTTGGCTTTATAAATAAGACTTGTCTAATCTTGGTTTGTTTGCTACTAAAGCCTATGGGAATCTTGGTTTGTTCGCTACTAAGACCACTAGCTGGTAACTTTTAAAAGATTTGTGTGTGAAAGAATTTTCTTTGTCTAGCCCCTTCACGAATGATATAAAAGCTCTGTGTTAACTAGCATTAAATCGTCATCTGTTCAAGAGGCAGGTGTCCGTGTATATGATCTCCGTCCGTCGCCTATCTGTCTCTCCTTCAACACTTCCCATGACCCTTGTGGGGCTGGCCCCCGTACCCCACAATTCTCCTACTGGAAATATACCCAGAAGAACTCAAATCTCTCTATAAAAAAGATCCCTGCACACGTATGTTTATTGCAGCATTGTTTACAGTAACCAGAACATGGAACCAGCCATGTTGCCCATCAAAAGCGGACTGGCAAAAAAATAATGTGGTACATATACACAATGGAATATTACACAGCTGTAAAGAATAAAATTATGAACTTCACGAAAACCTGAATGGACTTAGAGTCTATAATACTGAGTGATCTTTCACAGAAGCAAAGAACTGAGTATCAAATATTCTCACTCATAAGCAGAACTTGAACAATTACCGGAAAACTATAAGAAGAGGATTGGCAGTAGCAGGCAACTGCCGGGATGAGGACTGAGAAGAGGGATTGGCAGTAGTGGGAGTCTGCCTGGGGAAGTGAGGGGCACACCTCATCCACAAGGGTACCTGCATAATGAACATTTGTATACCTAACCCTGAATTGTACTTCACATCTTTAAAATAAAAATAAAATAAAATAAAAGTTAAAAAAAGAAAGAAAATAAATAAAGCTGTTGGGCAACCCCTTCGGGTCCCTTCCCACTGTGAGAATTTTTCTATCCTCTTAATAAATCCTGTTTTCTCAAAATAAAATATAAAATGAATAAAATAAAAAATAATAGAAAAATAAAGCTGTTTAATTAAGGTATGTGCATTTTTAACATAATGCTATTACACACTTAGCAGACTTCTTTTTTCTTTTTTTTTTTGAGTTGGAGTCTCACTCCGTCGCCCAGACTGGAGTGCAGTGGCCACTCCCGGCCACCGCAGCCTCGACCTGCTGGGCTCCGGCGATCCTTCCGCCTCAGCCTTCCAAGTAGCCGGAATTACGGACGCGCGCTACCACGCCCGGCTCATTTTTTGATTTATTGTAGAGATGAGGTCTCGCTGCCCAGGCGGGTCTCGAACCCGCGGGCTCAGGCAATCCCCTCACCTCAGCCTCCCAAAAGCACGGGATTACAGGCTGAGCCACCGAACCCAGCTAGCAGACTTCTTGATAGTGTAAACATAACTTTGACATTAACTAGGGAACCAAAAATATATTCAACTTGCTTTATCGAGATATTCACTTTACTTTGGTGATCTAGAATCAAATTCACAGTATCCTCAAGGTATGGCTGTATACCAAAAACAACTGAACTGTACACTAAAAGAGATGATTTTGCTTGTGTAATATGAATTCTGTAGCTCAATAAAAATAAATTGATAAATAAAATAAATTATTAATGTCACCTACTTGTCTATCCACTTGATTAACATACTTAAATTTCCTTTCTGAATTTCACTTTATTGTTTTCCACATATGAAAATCACAATAACATAATATTCCTCACAGTCTTTCTGAACTTAGAAAACTAAAACTTTATTTTACTGTTTTTTTACATCAAAATCCTGGAGTTATCGCTTGCTTCTATCTCTATCTCATCCTGGCAGAAAACATTGGGAATTGACTTTCAAAATATCTATTTTTTAAATGGACATATAGTTCATAGAGCATTTATCCTTTCAAAGTTTACAAGGTAATTATTTTTTGTATGTTTACAAAGTTGTGCAGCCATCCCCTCTATCTAATTAAAGAACATTTTGATCTATAAAAGAAACAAAATAAAAAACTCAGTACTAAAGAAGACATGCTTGCCTTATTCCTGACTTAAGAGGAAAAAATTTCAGTCTTGCATTATTAAGTGTATGTGGACTATGGGTTTTTCATAGCTTTTCTTTGTCAAATTAAGAAAGTTTCATTTTATTCTTAGTATGTTAGATGCTTTTAAAAAATGATATTTTTATTTCAATTAAGATAATCATGTAGTTTTATCCCAAAGTATCTATATTCTAAGTACTTCTCAGCAACTCCACAATTTTTCTACCTGTATTGTTACCTCTGTGTGGTATAGGATAGTACCTGCTAAACAAACTTTTATTTTCTTGCCCCACTATGACGTATTCCTCAGATCATATTCAATATTCTTCTAAACATAAATCACATTGCATCCCTCTTTGACTACGACCTCCTAATGACTTACCACCTACCCTAGATGTAAAATCCAAAGCACTTGTAATGACCAGGAAAACCTCACGTCTTCTTCTTTCATTCTCACTTCTTATATACTATAGCTCTTCACCTATTAAACACTATTTTTCAAACATATTACTATTATTATCCAAGGATCACTTATTAGATACTTTATTCACCTTGAAGGAATGCAAAATGCCCATGACAACTTTTACAAAAAATTTTAAAAGATAAGCACTTTCAGACTCTATGCTTAATGTGCCTAGGTTTTTAAATAAACTAAATATACAAAATATTGTTTTTCATAATAAAATTAATATGGTATAAACAAAGCATGGATAAGACAATACATGGGCTCAGTGTAGTTAGAGATTTTCTAATATAAAATGTTAGAAAAATGTTGATTGGTAAGGTAAAATTTTTATATGACCTGGAAGAAGTAGAATAAAGGAAAAAATCATAGATGGATATAAAAATAATTTTTATCTAATTCATTTTGAAATAGAAAATTTGGATTAGAAATTCTTGAACTACAGAAAATATTCTATTTATAATCTTAATTAATATTTAAAATCTCAAGATGTTATATATGCTTTCACAAAATCAGCTGAGTGAAATAAATTTGATAGAATATAGACCATAGGTGCTTCTCATAGCATATGATTTGCTATTATGAGTTCTCCACATGGTTACTACAGAAACTATTTGCAAATAAACAATTAAGAAATAATAACACTAACAAGAAAGCAGTCCTTCATACAATTATTTAATAATGTCTTTAACTCAACAAATCAAAAACATTGGTTGTGCTATTCAACAGTCTGTTTTCTATGTGGCATATAGGATAAAGAAAAGCTCTTAATGCAATTATGAAATAAATTTATATTGCAATTTACCAGCAATGATTCAATATTTAAAAATGTTAGAATTTAGTTGTGTAAAACACTACAGGCAGAGTTGTAGTGACAGCCTAAATGGAACGGCATATTCATCTGTGTGTAGTATCTTCACTAATCTTGGCTAATGTAAATGTTATTTCAGCTGAATTACAATGTGGAATGGAATCTAGCATCTGATCTCATCAAAGACAATGACTATAAAACAAAAACCCTTGGCAGAATACAAGTTGTACGGTTTAAATGAAAGTACCCATGGTCAATAAGAATGATCCTTCTAGAGATTATTTATACATAGAGTTAATGAGGGAACATCAGGACAACAGAAATGGAGTTTAGATAGCTAAAGTTTTTGCTTATATGCATATGCACTGGCCCTTTTCTGGACATGCCTTGGCCAAACAACATTGATTCTTATCAATAAGAATGAGGCTATGGGCAAGTCCAGGCCACAGAGTTTATAGAACACAGATGGGCTTTGCCATGTTGATGAACAATGAGGGGTTGACTACATCAGTCTCGTTCGAATGATGTCCTCTAGAGCCATCTGGCGCTGCGTTTCAGATGTTCCTCTAAGGACTCATCAGAGCCACAAAGCAGTAACTCTTTTCTTACTATTCCAACTGTGGTCACCGAATCTGTTGTTATTCCAAACCAACAGTTTTTAGAAAGCTCATTAAAGAAAAATAGTTTTAAAAGGCATATTATGTTTTCAGGAATTAATGTGGGTCACTTTTACCATTGTACGTTTTCTCTCAATTCTGTCATAAGATGTTCAGGATGCTACTCATGAAATAGAAATACCAGTAATAAGGCAGTTACCTAGTTAGCATGTGGGCAGATGCTTGTTTCTGTGTGTGTGTGAGTGCATGTCAGAGTACAAGTATATACACACCATACACTGCATTCTAAGAGCTGAAAATTACATTAGGGATTTTCATTATTGGGGTAACTCAGTTGGTCCTTGATGAAAAAAAATATATATATATATTTATTAGAATTACTATCTGTACACTTCCATTTAAAAATAAGCAATTTTTAAAATAATTCTCTAAATCTCTGGTTTAAAAAGTGATTACACAAATAATTTTAATAAAATAAAATATTTATCTTCTTATTAAAGAAATAAATAGCTCTATTTAATAAAATAAAGTTAAAATATTAAAATACAACTCTCCTCTATACAAAGTAACATTATAATTTTGTCTGTGTGAAATTAAATAGTAATTATAGTTTTTTTAAGTTAATATTTTAAAATCAGTTGGTAAGATTTTTAGTGATGATTGTTTTTGAGATATTCAACAGTATTTCTGAGAATATATATATATATATTTTTTTTTTTTTTTTGCCCTGAATAATTTTTTTTTTTGCTGACTATTACATGAGAGTTTGACAACTTTTTAAATGATAATGACAAGAATAAGCTACTTAAATTAGACAACTCTGGGATTATCTAGTTTAAGAGTTCTTACAAACAACCAAACAAACAAAAGATTTACTTTACTGAGTTTTACCTATAATTGGAAAGCAATTTAAGCACTTAAAGAACAAGAGGATAACAACTTCTAAATGAAAACATTTGAAGTTGTTGAAGAATGCTTAGAAAGGAAATACCTTAGACTTTCAGACTACGTCAATATCATCTGAATAGTATTTATTAATTTGTTTGCTTTTTAAAATGAAAATCAAACTGTAAAAATACAAAGAGAGAAAGAGAATGAGGAGATGATTTTATCATGAAAGTGATATAATATTATTTTCAAAAATGACCTCAGTATCTGAACAACCAAATATGTACAAGGCAATTGCACTGAGATGGACCAAAAAAATAAATACATAGTGAACAACTATTGGTTTTGTCACTAAAATCACTACTGAACTCACACCTGAAAAATACTTTTATATGAGATTTAAAATTTTAATATTCCATTAATTTTTATTTGGAACATTGATATAACTAAAATTTGTCTTTAGAGAGGAAACCTGAATTATAATTTTTAAGAAAGTGCAATTTGAACTCTAAATTTGATTATAATTAATTTTTTTAGCAAACTACTAATTATGCATGTTCCATGAACCCATCCCTAATTGTTTTCTGTTAGTTTGAAATACAGTCATGTGGTGCATAATGATGTTTAAGTCACGACTTTCTGCATATACCATGGTGGCCCCATATGATTATAATGAAGCTGAAACATTCCTATCTCAAATTGACATCGTAAATTTCCTAATGTTAGAGGGAAACACGTCGCTCATGTGTTTGTGGTGATGGTGTAGACAAATCTACTGCATTGCCAAAAGTATAAAAATATAGCCCATACAATTGGGTACAGCACATAAAATTTTTGACAGTAATGATAAATGACAATGCTACCAGTTTGTTCATTTACTATATTATACTTTTATTATAATTTTACAGTATAATCTCTCTAATTATTAAAAAAAAAAGTTAACTATAGTACAACTGACACAGTTCCTTCAAGAAATGCTCCAGAAGACGTTGTCATCATAGGAGTTACTGTCATTACAGGAGATGACAGAGCCTTGTGTGTCATTGCCCTGAAGACCATCCAGGGGACAAGATGTGGAAGTGGAAGACACTGATGTTGGCGGTCCTGATCCTGTGTTGGTTGAGGTCAATGTGTGTGTTTGTGACTTAGCTATTTTTGGTTTTTGGTTTTTAATTTTTGAGTTGGAGTCTCACTCTATTGCCCAGGCTGGAGTGCAGTGGCATGCTCATGGCCACTGCAGCCTCGACCTGCTTGGGCTCAGGTGAGCCTTCCACCTCAGCCTTCCAATGAAACCACAGGCATGTGCCACCCCTCCTGGCTAAGTTTTTGATTTATTGGAGAGACGTGGTCTAGTCAATTCGCCCAGTCTGGTCTCGAACCCCTGGACTCAGACAATCTTCTCGCCTTGGCCTCCCAACGTGCTGGGATTACAGGCTTGAGCCACCGAGCCCAGTCTGTGACTTAGTTTTTTAGCAAAGATGTTTGTTTCTTAAAAACTAAATTTAAAATTTAAAAGTTTATATAATGATATAAGAAAGAAAATACTCTTGTACAGCTACACAATGTATTTGTGTTTTAAGATATATGTCAAAGGAATAAGCTTAAAGTTAAAATAGTTTATAAAGTTTAGATACACAAATGTCATTGTGTTACAGTATTCAGTATAGTCACATGCTGTGCAGGTTTGTAGCCCAGGAGCAGTGGAATATGCCATGTAGTTTTAAGTATTCTATAGTATCTAGCTTTGTGTAAGTACAAAGTCACCTAATGACACACATGTAAGAATGTATTTCCATTGTTAAGCAATAAATGACTATAATTTATATACTGTATATCTGTCAGTTTCATAAAGGAACTGACACAACACTCAATTACCTAGGGAAAAGTAATTGATAGTTCAAAAAAATGGGCAATGACATGATAAAATTATCTCTTGTATGCTCATATTGCCAACATATTAATATATAGATTTTCTTTTTCTCTGTGGGTTTAACTATTTTTTCACATATAACTAGTTATAGAAAGAAGATAAAAATATATAAAAGAATAAGTTATAAGTTATGTCCAGGTTTATCTCTGGCACTTAAAACTTAATAACACATCGGTAGTAATTTGCCATGCCACTAAATATGTTATTTAACATTTAGTTTATTTTCATTTTTCAGTAAATATTGATAAATTAATTTCCTAAGATAAGCTGGAATATAATACATCTATATTTTATAATATAAAATTACTTTAAACAAGAATTTGAAGAAAAAAAATGAACTGCAAAAACTGGTTTAACAAAGAACTTTTATTGGTAAAAAAAGAGTTGGGTTTTTATAAGAAAAAGTCTTTGCTAGAAACTTAATAAGAACTCCATTGTTGAAGAATAATAAGAAAACAATAATTAGGAGCAAGACTAAACTAACAATAAAATACAGAAAACTTTATTGTATACTCTTTAGAAAAGCATCAATAGACGTTTAGGTCTTTGGTCCATTTAGAGTTGATTTTGTGTATGATAGGTAGGGGTCCTGTTTCAATCTTCTGCACATGGTGAACCAGTTTTCCCAGCACCATTACTGAATAATTTTCCTCATGGTTGTTGGTGGAGGCTTTGTCGAAGATGAGTTGTTTGAGAAATTGAGGTTTTGCTTCCAGAATCTCCATCCTGTTCCATTGGTCTACATGCTTGTTCTTGTACTAATACCAGGCTGTTTTGATTATTACATAGCCTTATAGTAGAGTTTAAAGTCTGGAAATCTGATGCCTCCTGTTTTGTTTCTTTTGCTGAGGATGGTTTTGGCTATTCGTTGTCATTTATGTTTCCATATTGTTTTCTGGTCTGAGAAGTATGATGGTGATAATTTAATGGGTATTGCATTGAACCTGTATATTGCATTTGGTGGAATGGTAATCTTAACAATGTTAATTCTTCCTATCTATGAGCAAGGAATATTTTTCCATTTCTTTTTTTGTCTTCTTGGATTTCTTTGAGCAATGTTTTGTAGTTTTCACTGTAAAATTCTTTCGCTTCTCTGGTAAGTTAGATGCCAAGATATTTCATTTATAAGAGTCTAAGAAAACGCAGAAGACAGCCTTATGGAAATTGAAGTAGGCCACCAATTCCTGATCAAAACCCTAAGTTCCCATGCCATAAGGGATAAGAAAGACAAGCGGGACCTCATCAAACTGACAAGATTCTGCAAAGTCAAAGAAACCATCAAGAGAGTGGGAAGACATCCCACAGAATGGGGGAAAAAAAAAGATTTGCAACTGCATATCTGACAAAGGCCTAACTAATATCCAGGATCTACAAGGAACTCAAATGTGCCAAAAGGGAAAACAAACAACCCCATTAAAAAGTGGGCAAAAGACATGAGTACACACTTCTCAAAAGAAGATATGCAGGCAGTCAGCAAACACATGAAAAAGTGCTAAGCCTCACTAGCCATCAGAGATATGAAAATCAAAACCACATTGTGATACCACCTAACTCCAGTAAGAGTGACCATCATTAATAAAACAAAAAACAGCAGACGCTCGTTAGGATGTGGAGAAAAGGGAACACTTTTACACACTGGTAGGAACGCAAAATAGTGCATCCTCTTTGGAAAAGAGTGTGGAGATTTCTAAAAGACCCAGAAACTGACCTTCCATATGACTCAGCAATTCCCCTACTGGGAATATATCCGGAGGATCTCAAATCTTTCTACAAAAAAAGATACCTGCACATGCAGGTTTATTGTAGCACTATTCACAATAACAAAACTATGGAACTAACTATGCTGCTCATTGAAACTGGAATGGATAAAATAATGTGATACATATACACAATGGAATATTAAAACAGCCATAAAGTCAGACAAACATATGAACTTCACAGCAACTTGGATAGATTTAAAGTTTATAATACTCAGTGATCTATTACAGAAACAAAGTACTGGGTACCACATGTTCTCACTCATAAGCAGAGCCTGCACATTTACCATAATATTATAAGAAAGAGATTGGCAGTAACAGAATAGTGTCAGGGGAAAGCAAGGGAACACAACATCAATAAGGGTACCCGATCTCAAACCAGGCAAAGTGGGGACCAAAGGGAAGCCCAAACATTACCTGTACGATGACCACTTGTATACCTAATCCTAAAGTGTATACCACATCTTTGAAATTAAAAAAACGTAATAAAAAAGAAGTGTATGCATTTAGATGAAGTAGATTGCTTTAGCTATGAGAGGAATAATTGGGTTGCTGTGTGGTATGGCTTCCTATAAAAACAAGCAACAGTTTTTAAGGTATTGGTTTTCTGGAGATGCATAATAGAGTTTTGGCTGTGTACATAAAAAGAAAAGGTGGATCTTTGTAGTCACATATTCAAAGTTAAACATACATAGACTCCACATTATGCCAGTAAAAAAATGTCAAGGAGTAGCAGTCTTGATTGGTGGGAAAATACACCATGATTCTCAGCAACAATGAACACAAGTGTGTAGATAATTGCCCCCAGGTATCTGTAATTGAAGCAGACTCACCATAAACTCAGCCTACTCAAACAGAAGGGAAAGATAAGTCATAAATTTTGTTACAGTCATGTGCGTGTGCGCGCGCACACACACACACACACACACACACACACACACACCACACACACACAAAACAGCAACAATAACAACAACAACAAAAAAAAAACCCAAAACAACTTCCCTGGAATTTGGAAACTGACAGGTTCCTGCAAGGAGAGAAGCAAATCCAAGAGGAAAAACAGTCATCCTGGTTCCCAACAATCTTCTCTCCTTATTTCAAGTTTCTTTAGGTCTATTCAACTTCCTTCTCTTTCATAAATTGAATCCTGTTGTAATCTTTTGTAAATGTTTCATTCTTTGATATTATTTGAAGTGGATTTTCTTCCAACCAAAAGAATCTTTACACTAGCTTTCAATTAATACAGAGCTGGTGTGTCTGGGTTGTTTTTATTGAAAAGGAAAGGAATTGAAAGTAAAGTGGAATGTATATGAAATAAGGGGTATAGAATAGTAAATTCAGTCTGCAGAAGTCCATCCAATTAGTTAGGAGAGCCGAATAAAATTACTGAGTGTATAGACAGTGAATACAGTTCATATGAAGCTGAGAACAGTGATTCATAACCAGAATAAGGAAATTGTTCTACTAACAATACACCTGATTCAGGACATTTGATTTCAAAACTGGAGTTGCTATGGACCTGCCTACTAATTTCTCCTGTGTTGTTTGGATAAAAGTAATTCTTAATAAATGCTACTTCTTAGCATGAAGTACACTTCTGCAAGTGTGAGGGATTCCAACACGTCTCAGATGCTCTGAGGAACCTACAGACTAAAGATGACTCCTGGAGACATTACCGTGATAACAGAAACTAATAGTGAGCCACTTGACACTGCGTGACAACTGCATTTGAGTTGATTTTTTGTTGTATTGATTTTTTGCATATAAAATAATTGTGATTTAAAATAATGCTAATTGAATTTTTAATTGATAATGCATTCACTTTATATGTAATTAATTTAATTATCATAACAAATATATAAATCAATTATTATTATTAGTCACCTTCAGCAGAAGAACATATTGAGGCACATATAAGTTAGGTAAATTGCTCAACTAAGCAGAGGTAGCAGACCTTCAACTGGAGTTTCAATCTAGGGCACTCAACTTCCTAGTTTTGAAAAACCCTTAAGCTGCATCACCTTCTTGATAAAGCATTTGGTGTGACAGAAAGACCACTGGAGCTGAAAAACATAATTTCTGTTCATTGCTATCTCTTTATCGTTAATATATCGATTAATTTCTATACTTTTTTTTTGTAAACTAGGACTAAGATTTGGTCTCTTGAGGATTAAAATGTAATGACACAATGTAAAGTAGTAAATAAAAATCAAAGTTTTATTTTAAAAAACAGTCGTGATTCTTTATAATCTTCCTAGGTAGTACCACATGTTTTGAAAAATATGGTTTCAATAGAAACTTGTGAATGGATTATCAATACTGTATTAAGGCAGAGAAAATATAAAGCTTTAGCCTAAGAGACAAGAAAAATTGCTTTGCTGCTAACAAAAAGAGAAAACAAGAAGAGTCTGTGAGAAGAGATGAAAACATCGGACAATTTCAAATACAGAAGGATACAAATGAAAATTAATATAGCTTAAAAATGCTGGCAAAATATGATGGGAGCTCCTTGGAGAGATCAAAACTAGACATGGATATTAAATATCAACATATAACTAGAATATATTAACTGAAATCTGTATTCATTTTCTATTGTTCATGTAATGATGCCACAAACTTCATGGTTAGAAGAATATACCCCCTTATGATGTTAACATTTTCTTATACCAAGATTCTGGGTATGGGCTACTTGGGTTCTATGCTCAGGTGTTACCAGATTGACCCAGAGGTATACTGTAGGGCCTGCAATCTCAGCTAAGGTTGGAATCCTCTTCCAAGCTCAATAGTTATTGACAGACTTCCATTCCTTCAAATCACAGAACTTATATGCTCCCAGTAATGAGTGCTTACCTTGCCATAAAACCCTTTCTGCTATATGGTGATTTGTTTTTTTCAGGTTAATAGCAGAGCCCTGCTGCTGCTTGTCTCTTTTAAGGGCTTACCTAATTAAGTCAGGCTGATCCAGAATGATCTCCTTTTTGACTACCTCAAAGCCAACTGATTAAAAAACTTAATTACATCATATATATATATATATTTAATATATACACATATTACCATATACTATAACAGCATTGAAAGTAACATCCCATTATATTCATAGAGTCTACACTATCTCTAAGGAAAGGTATTATTCAAGATTATATCATGATTATATACACATAATTATAACCATGCCATTGACTAGGGATCATTTTAAAATTCTGTTAATCACAGGAGAAATATAACATTCCTCTTCTTTCATCCTGTGTTTTGATTACTTTGCATAGACAAAGATATTAAATTGTTAAGAAATAAATTAAATTATTTCTGTTAAGTTCAAGGAAAGTTTTTCCATCCTAGATAAGAATCATGGGGGATTTCGGCAAGACGGCCACAGGACAGGTCAGACTGTGAGAGTCTCTGCAAAAGCAAGTGTCCATAAAGACTCTCGCTTTCCCCCGGTGGCTACTGCTGTGGCCGCTGCCAGCCTGCTCCTTGGAAAGCTGTGCTGGCCTGCAGGCTGGAAGCCCTCAGCGCCACGCACCACTCTGCTGCTGCAGCCGATGTGGCCACCTCCACCATCCGGGGCTGGCCTGCGGCTCCTGGTCCCATGGAGTTGTGGGCTCCCTCACCGGCTGCACTGCCCCACCTCCGCCCGCACCTCCCTGTGCCATGAAAGCCTGCAGCGCCCAGCTGCCTTGCACTCTGCCTGTCCCAGCTCAGCCCCCATCCCTGGTGGGACCAGAGATCAGCTGGAACCCTGAGTCCCAATGTGGAGAGAGAGGATCTGGGATACCTAAAGGGAACACCCATGGCTGGTGAAGTATGCCAACCACAGTCATTTTCTCTGTCCCAGGACCATGAGGAGACCTGCATTGCCCCACCCAGCTCCACCCAGCTTCACCCAGACTCCAACCTGGGACTTAAGGAAATCACATCAAATTGGGAGAGACAGAAGCCCTTCCGCCATGCTAGATCAGGCACAGACAGGTCAGATCTGACAGGCAGCAAGCTGGCTGAGTCCAGATCTTATCCACCCTCATTCTGCAGCGGACCTAGGGCATCTGACCCTAGTTGTGAGCAATGCTACCCACCTGACTAGAGATCAGAGCTGAAGGGACATTAGACTTACAGGAACTATCTCAGAGAAAGGTTGGTCCCTTGTTGTTTTAAAAAAAAAATTTATTTTTGTTATTTGCCTGTTTGTTTTGCACATTTTTGTTTATATTTAGTTTTAGTTTTTTTCTCTCTTCTTTCTGTTTTTGATAATGTTTTTCGTACCTGCTTTCAGTTATTTTACTGATTTTTCTTTTTTTCTTTAGACTTCCTGTTTGTATAGGGGACTAGTACATCAATAGGGAGGTTGGTTGGCTTTTGTGTTTGTATGACTGTATGTTTTATTTTTTTTCTCTTTACTGTCTTTGTGTCTCTTTTAATTTGTTAAGTCAGTACATTTGTCTGTTTTCCATCTTATTCTTATCTCTCTCCATCTTCCTCTTGCTCTGCCTCTTTCCTTGTTCCATTTGTTTCCTTTTTCTTACCTCATTTTACTTTCAGGGAGCAAACCTATACCCCAACTGCGTGGACAGATTGCAAGGCAGTAGGAAGTGGGTTCCAGGGTAGCCATACAACTGTCAGTGGATACTGAGATCTGCAGATAGATTTTTGAGTCATAGCTCCCACCTCAATTAAATCTTAAAACTGCAAAAAGCTACAGTCCCCAAACCACAGTCCAGCTTCAGAATTGAACTAAGCTAGAAAATCCACATAAGGAAGAATAGGAGATTGAGCAAACAGAAGTAAAAGCAGCCCTGCCATCCCAAACAACAGAATTAAAGAAGAGGGGAGGAAAAAGTGGGGAGGAAAATCTGCACAAAGAAAAAACCAAAAAAAAATATGGGTCTTACACAGACCCAAGGGAGATCAGACACTGAGAAAAAAGACTTCAGAACACAAACAATGAAGAACCTCTAGAATGACTGGTCACATACTACAAACCCAGATATCAAGATATTAATAGAGAGAATATAAAGAATTGAGGAGAGACAAGAGGAAAATAGGAAGGAGTTGATAACTGAGATAGCAGCAGTAAAGAATACTGTGATTGAAATGAATAACAAACTGATAAACATGGAAAGCAGAATGAGGACTAAAATATAGAATTAATCCAATCTGTCAACAACATAGAAAAGGAGCTTAAAAAGTCAGAACAAAACCTTCAAGAGGTGAGTGATCATATCAAGAGGCCAAACTTAAGAGTAATTGGACTTCCTGAGGCAGAAAGAGAGACAGAGACTACCCTGGAACAAATATTCCATGAAATTATTCAAGAAAACTTCCCTCATCTAATCAGTGATGGGAAGCAAAATTTCAGGGAAAGGGAACACAAAAGAAAGCAGGAATTGCAATCTTACAATCATACAAAATGCCATTTAAGCTATCAAAAATTGAAAAAGATACAGAAGGTCACAATATAATGATAAAAGGTTCAAACCATCAACAGGAAATATCCATCATAAACATATATGCACCCAACATAGGAGCAGCAACTTTCATAAAGCAGTTTCTAGGCAAACTGAAAAAGATATTGACTCTAACACTATCATAGCTGTGGAGTTTAATACCCCACTCACAACCATAGACAGATCATCAAGAAAAAATATTAACAAGGAGATCTGGCACTTGTATGTGACTCTTGACCAAATAGACTTAACTGATACCTACAGAACACTCCACCCAACCACAATACAATATACATTCTACTCATCACCACATGGAACTTACTCTAATATTGACCATATCCTTGGCCATAAATCAAACATCAACAAATTTCTTCAGATTGAAATTTTGCCATGCATTTCTCAGACCACAGTGGAATAAAAATAAATATCAACAAGGTTGCCCCAAAACCCATAAAGACATGGACACTAAACAGCATGATGCTAAGCAACTCCTGAGTCAACATGGAAATCAAAACAGAGATTAAAAGAAATCTGGAAACAAATGAAAATGAAGAAACATCTTACCAAAATCTCTGGGATGCCATGAAAGCAGTAGTAAGAGGGGAATTGATATTTCTATAAACTCACATGAAGCAAATGGAAAGATCACAAGTTAACAATCTAGCAAGTCTAACGAGTCACCTAAGGAAGCTGGAAAAGCAAGATTATCAAGACCTTAACTTCAGCTGAAGGATCCAGATCACCAAAATAAAAGTTCAAATCAGGACATAGAAGACAAAAAGATAAGATTAAAAAAATCAATGAAACAAAAAGCTGGCTCTTTGAAAGGATAAACAAGATTGCTGGTCCCCTAGCTAGACTGACCAAGAAAAAGAGAGAAGAATCCCAAATAAACACAATCAGAAAAACAAAAGATGACTCTATCTGACACTGAAGAAATACAAGATTATCAGAGACTACTATGTACACTTGTATGGAAACAAACTTGAAAACCTAAAGGAAATAGAGTACTTTCTGACATCACACAGCCTCTCTAGGTTGAAATAAGAAGAAATTGAGACCCTAAAAAGACCCATTACAACCCAGGAAATTGACTGTCATAAGAAAACTTCCTACAAAAAAAAAAGCCCTGGATCAGGTGGCATTCCAGCAGAATTCTACAAAACATACAAAGATGAACAGATACCAATCCTATTGAAAGTATTCCAGGTGACTGAGAAAGATGGAACTCTCCCCACATAATTTTATGAAGCTAACATCACATTGATACCCAAGTCAGGTAAAGACCGAACAGAAAAATAGAACTACAGGTCAATATTCTTGATGAACATAGATGTTTAAATTCTCAACAAGATCCTAGCAAACCAGATTCAACAATACATCTCAAAAATCATTCACCATGATCAAGGAAGCTTCATCCCTGGGATGCAAGGCTGGTTCAACATTTGTAAGACCATAAATGTAATTCAATGCATCAACAGACATAAAAACAAAAATTGCAAGA
This sequence comes from Carlito syrichta, assembly GCF_000164805.1. Lineage (NCBI taxonomy): Eukaryota > Metazoa > Chordata > Mammalia > Primates > Tarsiidae > Carlito > Carlito syrichta. The sequence continues at coordinate 1,240,628 of NW_007258733.1, forward strand.
TTATATCATAAGATGCAGAAAAAGCTTTTGAAAAAATCCAGCAACCCTTCTTGGTAAAAGCCCTCAAACATCTAAGCATAGATGGAACATATCTCAAAATAGTAAGAGTCATCTACAAGAAACCCACAGCCAGCATACTGCTAAACAGACAGAAATTGGAACCATTTCCTCTGAAAATTGGAACAATACAAGGATGCCCACAACCCCTCCTGTTCAACATGGTTTTGGAAATCCTAGCTGGAGCAATCAGAGAAGAAAAGGCGATCATGTGTGTCCAAATAGGAAAAGTGGAAGTCAACTTATCTCTCTTTGCAGATGACATGATTGTATACCTTGAAAACCCAAGAGAATCAGTCAAAAATCTCCTTGCACTGATGAAGGATTTTGGCAAAGTCTCAGGGAATAAAATAAATGTGCAAAAGACAATCACATTTCTATACACCAATAATAAACAAACAGAAACCCAAATAAAAAGCACAATTCCATTCACAGTAGCCACAAAAAAATGAAACACCTTGGCATCTTCCTAACCAGAGATGTGAAAGACCTTTACAATGAAAACCACAAAACACTGCTCAAAGAAACCAAAGATGATACAAACAAGTAGAAAAATATTCCATGCTCATGAATTGGAAGAATCAACATTGTTAAGATGTCCGTTCTGCCTGAGGCAATTTACAGATTTAATGCAATACCCATCAAATTACCAGCAATATTCTTCTCAGACCTAGAAACAACAATATAGGGATTCATATGGAAACATAGATGACCAAGAATAGCCAAAACAATCCTCATCAAAGAAAAAAAAAAAAGCAGGAGATATCACACTCTCAGACATCAATTTTATTATATAGCTACAATAATCAAAATAGCCTGGTACCTGGTACTTGTACTAGAACATAAATATAGACCAATGGAACAGGATAGAGATTCCAGGAGTAAAACCTTAATTTCTCAAGAAACTCATCTTCAACAAACCCTCCACCACAAACCACCAGGAAAGGAGATCCTATTCAGTAAATGATGCTAGGTAAACTGGCTGACCATATGCAGAACATTGAAACAGAACCTTTACCTATCCCCACACACAAAAAATTAACTCTAAATGGATCACAGATCTAAATGTAAACCTCAAATTGTAAGAACCTTAGAAAATGCAGGAGACACTCTTATGGGAGTTGGAAGTGGCAACCAATTCCTGTTCAAAACCTGAAGTGCCCAGGCCATAAGAGATAAGATAGAAAAGTGGGACCTCATTAAACTGACAAGCTTCTGTAAAGCCAAAGAAACCATCAAGAGAGCAGGGAGACAGCCCACAGACTGGGAAAAAATATTTGCCAACTCCATGTCTGACAAAGACCTTAAATCTATAATCTAGAAGGAACTGAAATGTGCTGAAAAGAAGAAAACAAACAGCCCCATTACAAAGTGGGCAAAAGATATGAATACACAGTTCTCAAAAGAAGATATACAGATACAGGAAAAAATGTTCAGCCTCACCAGTCATCAAAGAAATTCAAATTAAAACTCACTGAGATACCACCTAACTCCAGTCAGAATGGCCATCCTCAATAAGTCAAAAAATAACAGATGCTGGAGAGGATGTGGTGAAAAGTGAACACTTCTACACTGTTGGTGGGAGTGTAAACTAGTATAGCCTCTGTGGAAAACAGTGAGGTGATTCCCAAAGTTCTAAAAATCCACCTTCCGTATGACCCCGCAATCTCCCTACTGGTAATATACCTGGAAGAACTCAAATCACTCTATAAAAAAGATACCTGCATATGTATGTTTATTGGAGCATTGTTCACAATAGCAAGAACATGAAAATGGTGTGGCCCATGAAAAAAGGGCTGTATAAAAAAAATGTGGTAGATATACACAATGAAATATTACATAGCCATAAAGAAGAACAAAATCATGAGCTTCGCAGAAACCTGGATGGACTTAGAGTCTATAATCCTGACTGATCTTTCACAGAAACAAAGAACTGAGTATCACATGTTCTCACTCATAAGTGTACCTTGAACAACCATCATGATACTATAAAAAAAGGATTGACAATAGCAGGAAACTGTGGGGATTGGTGGGGGCAGGGAGGTGGGATTGACAGTAGTGGAAATCTGCCTGGGGAAGTGGGGGCACACCTCATCTACAAAGGACTCTGCACAATGAGTGCTTGTATTCCTAACCCTGAATGGCACCCCAAAAAGAAAAAAAAAAAAGAATCATGAATAAGACAAGTATATCTGAAAATCACAGATAGGTAATTTTTATTAGAATTCTTTAAGATAGGTAATTTTTATTAGAATTCTTTACTTTAAAAAACAATAGAGTATTTCAAAGTACTATCAGTATTACATAACTAAAAAGATGAATTTGAAGCATTTCCAATATTTTAGAAATGTGAATTAAAAATAAATTTTATTAACAGTTAGATATTTAAAATAGACAGAATCTATGAAATATTGCTTATTCTTTTAAAAATAAATCAAAAAATGAGCCAGGCGTGGTAGCGCGTGCCTATAGTTCCAGCTACTTGGAAGGCTGAGGCGGAAGGATTGCTGGAGCCCGGCAGGTCGAGGCTGTGGTGGCCAGGAGCGACCACTGCACTCAGCCTGGGTGACAGAGTAAGACTCCAACTTAAAAAAAAAAAAGAATTCAATTTAGGCAATCAAAATGAGCACAGTTATTTTATCTTATAGATTGTTCATAGTGAAAATTTTAAAAGAAATGATATAAATATTGTAAATTAAGTTTTGAGTGTTTGCATTTTTAAGCTATCTCTAGGAAATTCATATCTATAAAGAAGACACTTGAGCAAATAATAGAACAAAGCAAAGCTCAATAGTAGACCTCTCTGATTAAATAAAAATACATGAGAATGACAGCAAAAAATACACACATATAGACACACACAAACAATAAAACTATTTTTTTAAGTGACAAAATATTTTTATACTATATATTCTTTGAAAGTACATAGAGAAATCAAGTATTAACCCGTCTTTGAGGCATTTGAATGATATTATTTAAGTGATTTTCTGAATATCTAATTCCCTTTGTGTATGCATGTTTGTGTGTATTCTTACTTACCTCCTTCCCCCAGGTTAAGGGGAGAGGTAAGGGTTTGAAGTATCAATTAAGAATGCAATGGTTTTATTTTCCCCCACATTTTATAACAAGAATTAATAGTTTTTGTGTGTGTGTGTTTTAAGGTGATTTTAAAGCCAAGAATTTGCTTTCCTCTTAGGCTAAAGGTTTATTCAATAACAATATTCAATAGTTTATTCTATCCTTCTTTTTCTTCTCCATGACCCAAAACAGTGCCTGGTTCATATTTGGTAGTTAGTAGTGTACTAGTTAGATCTACTTAGGCAAGTTCTTAATCTACTCTGTGTATCAGTTTCTTCACCTGTAAAATGTAAATAATAATAAAATTGCAACCTACAAAACAGTATGTGAGAAAAAGACATTAGAACATTCTAGAAAAGCAAATGGAGCACAGAACAAATCTCAAATGTTTCTATACAGAAAAAAGTAACTAATACATTCTGAGACTCTCATGATCATTTTACATTTGGACAATATAAAAAATATGGGAACGTATAAATAGTACAAAAGTCTTTTGTTGCTACCAAGGACTTAAAAAGAATTTACTATATTATATTCTCTATATTTTTAAAAGGCATAAAAATATTTTAAAGCAACATTCCATGTGTCAATGACACTAATGATTCTGAATTATTTTCAGTAATAAATAGTTTTACAATTGAAATTCAATAAAAACCAAGTATTATAGAACTTCTGGAGAGGTCAGTGGTCTGGGAAAATAATGTAATGGCCTCCATTATGGCTTAATAAACCATAGCCCCAAACCAAAGTGTTACTTATTACTCGCCTAGTGTACATTTGTGGGAGTGGGAACTGTTTTAAGAAGGAACCATTGAAAAAGAAATAAATCCTTGGAATTGATAGTATTTCTAAATCTAAGATACCAAGAGATTCTCAGCAAACAGAAAAATCATCCAACTGAATGTGTATAGAAAATATTCCTGAATAGGTGGAATGAAACCTGATAGATTTGAACAAAATTGCATAAAGGATAATAACAATCATATTCAGCAAAAATGACTGCCCACATAGTTTCTGTCATATCAAGAATCTGTATCTATCAAGAATCCGGATGAATTTACTTTTTTGCTTCTGTGCTGACAGACAATTGAAAAGCAAATCAGAAATGCAATACTCTGCTCTCAAAGTAAAGCTCCAAAGGAAGAAATAAACAGATTTAAGATATGCTAGAAAGGTGTTCTAACGGAATTCTCCCACTTTAGATAAATGAAAGTCCAAAGAAAGCTGTTTTGTTACATACGAATAATGTTTAGGCAAATATTATGGTAAATGTGAACCACTGAGAGAGGGAGATAGACAGCAAAATTAGCAAAAGACAAATACACACACACACGGATGAATATATATATATATATATATATATATATATATATATATATACACACACACACACACACACACACACACACACACAAAAAGACACTATTTTTCTCAATGTTTATATTATAAAAATATAAAAGAGCAAAATCAATGTTAAAACAACTGAGTAGAGATTTCAAGGTGATTTTAAAGTCAAGTAAAGAAAAGGCATCTACAAAACAACAATATAGAAATTAAAAATGAATAATAGTAATTAAGGTGTAACTAAAAACCAAAATAATGACATGAAAGAAATGCTTAAACTTGCCTTAAACATTGGGAGCAAAAATATTTTAAAAAATTAGAGAAGATTGTAAAAACAAACCTTAATAATTTAGTACAAGAAAAATTGTTTTTTATGATATTAGGGACCTTGGAAATAAAATAGAACTTTTTTAGATAAAGAAATTATTCTTCAATCAAAAGAAGAACTTAAGATTGAAAGAAATGAGAAGATTAGTTAATATTTGGCACAATGATTCTACTTTGATCATAATAAAAAAGAGCTTCTGATTTAGGCTAAGGCAGTGTAACTGATACTGAAATAAATGTATAAACAATTACAATAATTATATAAGCAACGTCTTCTAGCTAGTTGATAATATGGGCTCCTAGAATCCATATTCCCTATCATGCTAATGCTTCTCACAGGCCAGGAATTTGTTGGAATGACCTTTCTTCCCCCTAATTCCTAATCGTTCAAGATCTAGTTTAAATGCAGCCACCCAAAACTGCAATGGGCATTCTGTTTCCTGAATCCTCAGTACCACTCTGATGATTTTATTTTTTATTTCCAATTTCTTTTATTGTAATTATTTTAATACATTATACATGTAATTCAGTAAACGTTTACCCTATGTCGAGCATGATGCTGAGAGCTTTTATCTTCTTTAATCCTCACAGTAACCCCATTTGGTATCATGATTACTGCCTCATTATTGAAGAAGGTGTGAAGGCTTAGAAAAATAGAGTGTTGCGCCCCTCCCTGTCACAAAGCTAGTGAATAGGAAAAGCAAGACAAGAGCCTGTCTTAGCTACTATTAGTTGCTATGCTGGACTGTGAGAGTGTCTGTGTCTGCGGTTTGAATGTGGGCTTGATTTGTCTTTCTTGTCCAAAGTAACTTGCTGCATGCCAGATCTCCCATTCACCTTTGTGTTCTGTGTCTGGCAAGGTGCCTTGTGTGTTAGGACTCAGTAAATAATGAACGCTGAGTGAGACAGTGATGCCTGTCACAGGGGAGAACCCTTTTCCTTCTGGTCTAATTTCCTCATCTCTGGAATAAGGAAATATCACAAGGTGAGCCCTAAGACAGTTCAGCATTGTGTCATAGGACACTTTTCCTACTGTGCCTAAGAGAGATGCACTGCTGTCTTCTCGAGCTAAAGAGTCAGAGATGAGCTCTCGGGTTCAAGACCAGCTCAGGCAACTTGGTGAGTTGTCTTTACAATAAATCAAAAATTAGCGGGTATGGTAGTGTGCGTCTGTAGTTTCAGCTACTTGGAAGGCTGAGGAGGATGCATCACCCGAGTCCAGCAGGTCAATGCTGGGGTGGCCATGAGCGTGCCACTGCACACCAGCCTGAGCCATGGAATGAGACTCCAACTGAAAAAAAAAAAGATTCAGAGATCCAAGTGTGGAAGCTCTAAAACAGCTGGAATCTGTGAAGCAGGATGTTGGAGAAGAAGAAATTGCATAAAAATAGGATCTACATGTCTTTATGGCAGTGCTTTGTGGGTCTTTGGCTAGAAACTTGGTTATGCTGCAAATGATAAGATAGCATGAGGCTTATAAGAAAGCAGGTGTTAGGGAACTAAGGGAAAAATGGAAATGTTAGGGCTTGAGAAGCACTGGGATATAATTCAGTTTCAGCTAAAAAAGTATAGAGAAACCTCATTAATACCTAGAATGTGAAATCTTAAAGTAAGCGACACAAAGAATAAGTCATAATCTAGGTCTTAAGTCACAAATTAAAAGAAGAAAGGGTCTTGAAAAGACATTCAGGGAAAAGAAGATTAAGAGTTTCCATCCTGGTAGGTTAAAGGAGTTTCATAGGTGCCTTGGGCATGCCTCAGATCTGTTCTTCCCTTAGCAAAAAGCAAGACCACACAAAGTCAAATTATTTAGCCAGTAATTAAGATCCCTATAAAAATAAACAAACAAAGCAAAATGAAAAAACACTCCTTAGAAGATTATGGAAGCCAGAGTTTCTACAATGTGTCATTCACTATGTCTCATATTCAATACAAAAATTACTAGAAATGAAGAAAGAAAAGAGCAAACAATGTGACCCGTGCTCAAGGGAAAAACCAGACAACATAATAAGATATTGAAACATACTCAATATTAAATTTAGCCGTCAAAATTTTAACCATCCTTTTATAATTATATAAAATACTAAAGGAAATAAGGTCTTAGTGGGTAAAGTGACAGACACTCAGCTGAGAGAAAATAAACCAATAATATCAATTTAGAACTGAGATGAAAAATGACTACAATACATAGAACTGAGATGAAAGATGAATATAATAAATTCCCTTGAGTGGCTTAATAGCAGATTAAAAATAACTGAGGAAAGGTTCAGTAAATGTGAAGGCAGACCAATATAAAATACTCAGATTAAAGGAAAGAGAGTTAAAAGCCTGAAAAAATTGAGACCCATTGATCTGTGGGACAGTATATAAGTTTCTAAGGTTTGTTTATTTGGAGTCATAGAAGAAAAGAGGTAAAAATTTGTAAGACAAATAAATTGGAAAAAAAAATGGCCAGAACAACAACCAACAATTTCCCAAATTGTTGAAAATCATTCAATTGCCGATACAGAAATCTCAGCTGACACCAAATAAATAAAATACAAAGAAAACCACATCCAAGAGCATTAGAACAAACCGCTGAGAAAAAAAAAAGGAAGAAAAGAAATCTTGAAAGAAGCAAAAAGAAAGACAAATATGGTTTACATTAGTAAATATGTTTTATATCAGTGGCAGTGTGTCCAGAAAAAGACTCATGTTATATTTCAATAATTGAAATAAAGTCAAAAAATATTATATTAGCAAAAATATCCTTCAAAAATTAGGGTGAAATAAAGACATGTTAAGATTAGGTTAAAGCTGAATTAATTTGTCACCTGCTGAACTACACTAGAAGCAATCTTTATATTTGGTCTTCTAGTTGAATAGAAATGATATTAGAGAAAAATTTGATCTGCATTCAGAATTGAAGAGAACTAAAAATGATTATGTATGAAAGAATAAAGTTTTTTAAAAAACATCTGTTAGGCATACATCAGCTTTAAAAGTTAAAAAAAGGTAAAAATTGGGATTTTTAGGGTAGGATCACAATAATTCAAAGGTGTCTACCCTAATATAGAGTTTTAGAATACACAAAGTAATTAGTGACCAAACCAAAAGGGACATAGATAATTCTAAAATTACAATGATAGATTTTGATAACCCACTGAGTGTAAATTATTATGCAAATAAATAAAAATAATCTATATCATTAGAAATCTGAACATCACCATTAAATAAAATTTAACTAATTTGCAGAACAGAATACCAAACATCTTTAGAATAAGCATCCTTTTCACATGTATATGGAATTTTCACCAAGACAAACCTTTTTGGGACAGAGAAATACAGTAGAACAAATTTTATAAGATTGTAATTATGCAAAATATGTCACCTGACCACATGCAACTCAGTTAGAAATCAATAAGATATTTAGAGATGCCTTCAAATATTTGGAAATTAAAAAACATATTTTTAAATAATCCAAAGTCAAAGAATAAATGAGATTAGACTACAGAATAAGTGAGAGTAGGCTGATGTGAATTGAATGACATTATGGAACGTATTAAAATTGTGAGACAGATTTAACCAATGGAAACCAAATTAGTAACTATAAAGGCTTATTTGAGAAAAAAAATCATGTAAAAACAACAGTCTCACTTAAAGTTCTGGCAATATTGGTGTAACTTTTACCAGTTATTCTCTTTCACCATAAATACTAAAAAATTGGATGGGATACGTGAAACTGTTATTTTCCCACATTGTACAGCATATAGCATGGCAATGTAGTCCCATGAAATAAGGGAAATAAATAAGGTGAAAGCTAGCTCCAGTGATCTGCCTAGACTCATTTTCCAGACTTAAGCACAGGAAAGAGGAAACCTAGAAAAGTTCAGTGGTCTTGCTTATTTCAGAACAAGGGGAACAGATTTTGTTAAGACTTAGTTAGCTGGAATTGGTGGAATAGAATATCAAAGAGAAAGAAATGACCCAGGCCTCCAGAAATAATGATATATCATTGAATTTCTACTGAATACTGAATTCATGGAGGTGTGAGAAGCCTTCCCTGAATTTGAGCATATCTGTATATTCCCCACACAACTATTTATGCTTCAATTTTTCTATCACTTCTTCCATTCTTTTATTAATTTTTCCAGTTGTGCATTAATTTAATTATAACATATATATGTACAGATAAATAGTAATTTTTTTTACTGATAAAATGCTTATGTGTATGATGATATTCTGGAGATTTAAAATTTTTGCTCAATACTTTTTACCTATGTTTGCATTACTTTTACTTGGGTACTTGTTAGTCTTACTGAACTGAAAGTATTAATAAAATTGCCTCTTAGTCATAAAAAATTACAAGTAAATACATTTATTTTCAAAACATAAGTTTTGCATCTATCGGTGCATTTCTTTCAGAGAGGGGCAACTTTCTGCTTAGGATGGGAAATAGAGGTGTACCGATGCTTCTGTTATGCACAATGTAATTCTTTGCTAAATAGGAAATGAGTTTATAGGGAATGTTGCTCAGAGGAGAAATGCATTAAGCAAACACAGTAAGAGGCTCGCAGAAATAGCTGCAATGAGATTTTGCTTCAGATATGTCTGCAATCACTCCTCGTATGCTCAGCATCTCATGCTGTTCAGCAGCTTGACTCTATAAGGTACTTTGTCCTCACCCACTCTACATCTACATACACATGAACTTGTGCAGATGCTTTAAATAAGTTACCTTATATTCTGAGAAACTTTATTTCTATCCTGAGGAGGAAAAAAGTGAACATTGCCCATGAATATGCTTCATTCTCATGAGTTACTGACATCTAAGAATTTCTGAGAAATTCGTAAAGTGTCTGAGTAATTTCAACATTAGTAAAACATCTGAAATATGCTATTTATGAGAAGCTGGAACTGCTGTGTCTAGGATTATACTGTGTTGACCAACCAACTTCCACCTTGCAAGAGCGTGGCTTATATAAAAACTTAGGCTCTAGCTCTGTTTGACTTCTTGGAATATTTCTGATTCTATAACTGTAGAGAAGGATCATAGCACATGTGAAACTTTCCAAGCTAATTTGATGCTGGCTGTGGGCTTTATGAAAGGATCTATCGTGAAGCCTCTAAATGGTCTTTAGGAAAGATTTTTAGCTAAAAATTTGAATAGGCTTCCCCAGTTGACTTGTACTGCACTTATTTTCATATGACTGCAGCAATTTTCTGCCCTGAACTATTTATTTTCAACAGGTGCTTGGACTGGAATTATTATTAGGAAAGTGAGTTTGTGCATTTCATATGTATTTCTGGAGTGTTTTAGTACATTGTGGGAAGAAGCTTCATCTACCGTGCCAGGAAGAAAATGTGCATACAATGAAATGTATTCTAAGTTTATTACTAATGGAGACGACAGAACATGACAAGATATTTCCTACTTCTGAGCACATTACTTATGCTTAACAACAATATGATGTTTTGTCAACTAATACATGGAAGGAGCCTGCCATGGATTTCCTCTTCCGATTCCAACAAAATCTGATGAACACAAGCGTTGGGATTGAAGTGCTAGGACTTGACATTGGACTTCATCTTGACTCCCTTTGGTGACTTGAGATGCCTGACTTGGCTCTGGTGAATCAACTTTCTCACCAATAACATTGCATTTTTAAATGTTTAAACTACACAACGTGATCAAGGCATATTTATTTATTTACTTGTTTGAATAAAATGGGGTCATTGCCTTGCTAAGCTGAGATGTGACCATGTTCTCTTTAAACTATGGCCAGGCCATGTTTTCTTGAGCCTTGGCCCCTCCCCACCCTTGGGGAGGTGAATCCCCACTTTCTCTCTCTCTCCAACTTACTTTCTAAATAAACTACATCTTCTAACCTAAAATAAATAAACAAATAAATAAATAAAATGATCTCCTTTCATGTTCATGCATTTATTAATTTTATTTGATTCAATTATAGTTACATTTTTATATATCTTCAAAACCTTTGATACATGTACGGCGATGATCGTGGTATATTCACCCATTTCAAAGTGCTTAGGCCTGTATATCACTATAAAAAAGTGACTTAGGAATTTATATGTCACTTATTTTTACCAAAATTACTACTTTATGCTGGAAATTACAGAGCTAAACTTAGATTTTGTTCCCTGTAATTAAAGGAATTATCATTTTTACCCAAGTTTAGATTTACTTTCATAATTCTATAAGAATGTATAGAAAGACATTTCTTCTATGATACCTAACAAGCACAAAAATCACGATAAACAGTTCTTTAGAGAAGAATGAAAATTGTTTGAACTAGTAAAGATGACCTTCCTATTATTTCAATACCCCCTAGCATAACTCAGGCATCTTTGAAAAATGACATTCTGTATTTAAATAAATGGGGAAAAATAAGAAATATTATTTTTTATTCATAGATTTCTTTTCTCCTTTTGAGGCTCTATAATTGTGTGGCTGTCATAATTTTTAAAGCTTTATTTAATGAACAGATGTTGCAGAAAGCTCACACATCCTCAGTATGTTTACTTTCAACAAAAATGTAGTTAACATGAGATTAGTCATTTTTGAGAAATTTCAAGAAAATCTTGAACCACCTTTATGGTAATTTAAATTTCATGAAATGTATAATAATTAGATACTTACTTTTAAAAATGTATTTACAAAAATAACTCATAAAGTTTTATTAATTTTGTTCAATAAAACCATTCATTATCTTCACTAGATACATGATTAAGTAAGATTGTGAACATATATTTCAAAAACATCCTGCAAATTTTGTCTAAACATATTCCTTCTGAAAAATGATTTTCAGTATACCCTTTACAAGTAACACACAATATATCACAAACATCCTGAATTTAAGCTTTAACTAACTGACAGTGTTTACCTTATATTGATGTTCTTTGCTGTAGTTAGCAGTGATCATGCATAACTATACATGTTTTAACCAATTGTCCAAATTAAAAGTCCTAACCTGACATGATTTGCACTGAAAATCAAGTAAAATGGAGCATCATGACAAATGATACATGCGTATCTTAAATGCTTTTTCTTTTTCTTTTTTTTTACCTAATACAAGTGTGCATGTATTAGGCATGTATTCAATATTAGCAAAGGACACTATTTTTGCATTTGAATGCCTCAATTATAAGTTGATTTTATCATTTTTGACTAACACAGTAAGTAGCAAAGTACAGATATATCTACTTTGTGTTTCCTGAAAGTGGTAAAAAAAAGTGCAAAAATTTGTAAGTCTTCTGAATAGGTTTTTAAAACGTAATATGTAATTATCACTTACAGTTGTATCATATCCAATTTCTAATAAAACTATTTTCTTAGAAACTTTTCTACTTTGAAAATAAATAACTTGGTGGGAGAAGAAGACGGCAGCAGAACCATTCAGACTTTGTGAGTCCCAGCATGTGTGAGTGAGTGTATGGAAAATTTTGTGCACTTGTCAAGTGAGTAGCTAAACAGCCAAAGCTTGGCTTGAGCCACAGCTGCTAGGGTTGGACCCTAGTGATTCTCAGGAGGCAGAAGCTGAGTGTCTTTTTTGTTGTTGTTGATTGTTTTCTACTTTCTTTTTAATCAACAAAATCTTTCCTGCAAAGAAGATGCTTGGAGACACTGACTATGTGGGAACATGAGCAAATGGCCAGGGCTCCCCTGGTGAAGCAACTGGTGCTGCAGCTGCTTTGCTTGGTCCCTACTGCTTCCCAGGTTGCAGAAACCTAGAACAATTTTCTTTTTTAAACTGACAAAAGTCTTCCTGGGAAGAGGTCGTGGGGAGAGACTACTGGCTCCTGTCTCTGCCTCACCATTGCAGCTTCTGGTCAGACGCTGGCAGCAAGGGCAGCAGAGGGAGCCCAAGGCCAGAACCCCACTGGAGAAGACAAAAGAGGTGCCCTGCCACCATCATGAAAACGCGGCAGGAAAATGCTCTGGCTTGCTCACTATGGAGCAACAGAGCGCCATCTACGACAAACCCTCAGCTACCATATTGCTAAATGGACAGAAATTAAAACATTTCCCCTGAAAACTGGAACAAGACAAGGCTGTCCCCACTCTTACCACATTGTATTGGAAGTCCCAACTAGAGCAACTAGACAAGAGAAGGAAATCAGGATTATCCAGTTGTAAAAGAGGAAGTTAACTGATCCCTCTTTGCTAACAATATGATACTAATCTTCGAAAATCCAAGCCGGGCTCGGTGGCTTAGCCTGTAATCCTGCGCCTTTGGGAGGCTGAGGTGAGTGGATTGCCTGAGCCCGTGGGTTCGAGACCTGCCTGGGCAGCAAGACCTCATCTCTACAATAAATCAAAAAATCAGCCGGGCGTGGTAGCGCATGCCTGTAATTCTGGCTACTTGGAAAGCTGAGGTGGAAGGATCACCGGAGCCC
>NW_007258733.1:1253850-1258745 GCF_000164805.1 Carlito syrichta
CCTGGGAGTGGCCACTGCACTCCAGTCTGGGCAACAGCGTGAGACTCCAACTCAAAAAAAAAAAAAGAAAAAGAAAATCCAAGAGAATCTGTCAAAAACCTGCTTTTATTAATAAAAGACATTGGCAAAGTCTCAGGGTACACAATAAATGTGCAAAAGATAATCACATTCTTATATACCAACAACAAACAGGCAGAGACCTCAATAAAAATACAGTCCTATCCACAAAAGCCACAAAAAATGAAATACCTCAACAACTTTCTAACCAGAGAAGTGAAAGACCTTTATAAGGAGAACAACAAAATACTGCTCAAAGAAATCCAAAAAGATGCAAACAAATGGAAAAGTATCCCATGCTCGTGGATTGGAAAAATCAATATTGTTAAGATGTCTATCCTATTAAAGTCCCTTAGCCTGCGCTCTCCGAGAGAGAGTAGCAAGAGATTAAGAAAGACACAGGCACAAAGACATAAAGAAAAACTAGAGCTGGGTGTGACACTTTCCTCAGATGGAGAAGTGGCCCTGAACTAGCTCAGGGTGTTTATTTTGTAATCAAGCACGAAGGAAGTTGGAAGGGAATCAATGTCTGTGAGGGAGCTATAGTGAAATTATGTTGCTAACTAAAAGGCAAGCTGTTCCCCAGTTATCTTGTAGCGAAGGCTTTATCTGTACTATGTGCACCAGGATGTGGGCATCTGAGACACCATTTCGTGTAGCAAGGTGCATCCCTCACCTTTGGCTGGGCTGCAGAGCTACCAGGTCAGACCTCATCTTCAAGCTCGGGGTCATTGAGCGAGACCTTGCCTTTGCTTGGGGCCTTTACTCAAGGCCTGCTACAGTGACAGTACTTGTCTGCTCCTCACATCACATCCACTCCCCACACTAAAGGAAATCTACAGATTCAATGCAATACCCAAGAAATTACCAACATCGTTATTCTCAGACCTGAAAATAACAATACAAAATTCATATGGAAATATAAACAACTGTAAATAGCCAAAGCACTCCTTGGCAAAAGAAACAAAGCAGAGGGTATCACACTTCCAGACTTCAAACTTTATTATAAGGCTACAATAATCAAAACAGCCTGGTATTGGTACAAAAACAGGCATGCGGACCAATGGATCACGACAGAGATTCCAGAAGGAAAAATCTCAATTTCTCAACCAATTCATCTTTGACAAAGACTCCGACAACAACCATTGGGAAGAGGAGAACCTATTCGGTAAATGGTGCTGGGAAAACTGACTGACCACATGCAGAAGATTGAAACAGCACCCCACCTATCACCATAAACAAAAATCAAATCTAAATGGCTCAAAGACCTACATGTAAAACCTTAAACTGTAAGAACCTTAGAAGAGGAAGGAGACACCCTTATGGAAATTGGAACTGACAACCAATTTCTGATCAAAACCCCAAGTGCCCATGCCGAGGAAATATAATAGACAAGTGGGATCCCATCAAACTGTAAAGCTCTGCAAAGAAAAAAACAAAACAAAACAAAACAAAAAAACCATTATGAGTGCAGGGAGACAGCCCACAGTGTGGGATAAAATGTTTGCCAACTGTACACCTGACAAAGGCCTAACATCCAGGATTTGCAAGGAACTCAAATGTGCTGAAAAGAAAAAAAAACAGCCCCATTAAAAAGTGTGCAAAAGACATGAATAGACACTTCTCAAAAGAAGATATACAGGCAGCCAACAGACACATGAAAAAGTGCTTAGCCTCACTCATTATCAGAAAAATGCAAATCAAAGGCACATTGAGATTCCAGTTAACCCCAGTAAGAATAACTATCATTAATAAAACAAAAACAACAAATGCTGGCAAGTATGTCAAAAAAAAAAAAAGATGCTTCTACACTGCTGGTGGGAATGCAAACTAGTGCAACCTCTTTGGAAAACAGTGTGGCAATTTCTGAAAGAACTAGAAATTGACCTTCCATATGACCCAGCAATCCCCCTATTGGGAATATACCTGGGGGAACTCAAACCATTCTACAAAAAAGATACCTGCACACGCATGTTTATAGCAGCACTGTTCACAATAACAAAAACATGGAACCAACCATGCTGCTCAATCAAAGCTGGACTGGATAAAAAAAAAATGTGGCACATATACACAATGGAATATTATGCAGTCATAAAGAAGGACAAACATATGAACTGTGCAGCAACTTGCATGGATTTAGAGTCTATCATATTCAGTGATGTATCACAGAAACAGAAAACTGAGTACCACATATTCTCACTAACAAGTGGACCTCGATAAATTATTATAATACTATAAGAAGGGAATTGGCAGTAGTGGGAAACTGCCAGGAGAGGGGGGGGCACACCTTATCAACAAGAGTAACTGCATAATGAACATTTGTATACATAAACCTGAATCATACCACACATATTTAAAATAAAAAATTCAGATAGATAGATAGATAAGCAAAGGTCACACATACTTTGTTGCTTTTACAATATTTAATAGATTCATATAAGGATAATTGTGGCATCAGTGTTGACAATAATTCTCAACTATTCAGGTAGAGGCATCTGAAGTCAGTGTAATAGACACAGAATGTAGACTCCCAGTTCTAATCATTTATCTAAGCATAGATTTGAGACCACTTAATTTTAAAATGAATGAAATGATTTAGTCAATCTGGCATGGCATTCATGCAATAAATGGGTATTTCTGTATTTATGTTTGATATAGATATTTTGAAAGAATTTTTATTTTTTATTCATATGACACTATTTTTAACCAGTGATTTATTTTACATTTTCATGGTCTTTTCCATTTTAAAGACAAATGAATTATTGTGAATACTTTAGACACATACAATTTAAAATTACTTTTTATTTACCAATGCATAGACTTTGATGACTAGAAATATTTAATTTTGATGAGTATTGTACATATACAAATGGGTCTACAACATAAAAACCTAGCAACTCATTCTTGCAGTTTAAACTAGCAAAATGCTACCATGGTTTATATAATCACTTCACTTTAAAATATCTATTTGAATGTAGTTATATCATAAATAATACTATAATATATGTGTATATATTTGGACGAAGGATCATCTAAATTAATTTAAAATATTGATTTATTTATTCTTAATACACAAAAACAGAATTTTAAGATATAGTTTTTTATTTTATAAAACATTCCACTTAATACTGAAAATGTTGACCAGGTATGGTAATCCCAACACTTTAAGAGGTCGATGCAACAGAATTGCTAGAGCCCAGGATGTGAAGACTGCATCCAAGCAATGATCATACCACTGCACTCCAACCTGGGGACAGAGTGAGGACTCCTCTAAAATATAAAAACAAAACACTGAATGTTTTTAAAAATCACAAGATTTTTTGGGGGGGAAAATTTCTGCTACCTATTTTTTCCACTTGGTGTTTGCTAGAAAAAAAAAGTGAGATATATTTTAAATTGTATCTATTTTATAATAGTGTATCTTCATAAATTGAAAGACTGTCTACTAACATCAAGTACTCTGGATCAAACTCTATGCTTGTGCTTTGTGTACGTATTTTATAATTTCCAAAATCATGTCCCAGAGACCTATCATTCCCTTCTTATGCATAAGAAAGTAGAAAATTCAAACAATTTGCTTAAGGTTATGTATATCTAACAGCTAACAGAGAGGAACTTAGAGCCTGACTTGTAGATACCATAAGTCATGTCCTTTTCAGTAAAACAAAGAAATGTAAATAAATGCAGTCATTCCAGTAATTATCTGTACTTTAGTCCATTTGAAGATTTTTTGCAACAAAGATTTGTATTAGATCATAAAATATATCACTTGTTATGTACTATTTATACATTTTCCCCTGGCAAATATAATAAAATCATAAAATATATCACTTGTTATGTACTATTTATATCTTTTTCCCCTGGCAAACTATATTGAAAATTATTATTGTTAAATTTGTTTAAATAATAATTATTATTTGTTTTATTCGTTTTTACTATACCTGGCCTATTTTAAATTATTTTATTAATATTTATTTCATAAATCTTATTTTATCTGAAAAATCATTATTGTATACATTTATGGGTTATGTTTTCATATATATGCATACACAATTACAGTATGTACTGATTAAACTGATCTATTAAAATATCCATCACCTTATTTGCCTAATTTTTTTTATGATGAGACATTGGACAGTTATTATTTTAGTTATTTTGAAATATAACTTCTTATTGGCTCTTATCACCCTGTGTTGCAATAGATCTCAAAACTTCCTCCTCCTCTCTTTCTGAAACTTTTTATTACTTTTTCAATATCTCCTCATTTCCTCTCTTTCCAACCAGCTCCTCACCGTCAGTCTCTGATAACTAACATTCTGCTCCCTGTTTTTTGAGGCTTATGATTTTAATTTCCACATATACATGAGATCATGCATCATCTGTCTTTCTGTGTCTGGCTTGTTTCACTTTGCATAATATCCTCCAAATCCATCCATATCATCACAGTAATAAGATTTTCTTCTTTTTAAAGGCTAAATACTAGTCCATTTTGCATATGTGTCCCATTTTCTTAACCATCTATCCATTGATGGACACCAAAACAGAATGATACTTCTGTAAAAACAGACACATGACCACATAGTTGGCCATAAATCAAGAATAAGCAAATTTAAAAGAACCAAAATTCTACCATGTACCTTCTCAGACCACAGTGGAATAAAAATAAGCATCAGCCGGGTTCAGTGACTCAGCCTGTAATCCCGCACCTTTGGGAGGCTGAGGTGAGTGGATTGCCTGAGTCCGCAGGTTCGAGACCCACCTGGGCAGCGAGACCTCATCTCTACAATAAATCAAAAAATCAGCTGGGCGTAGTAGCGTGTGCCTGTAATTTCGGCTAC